>NC_135552.1:25904680-25984680 GCF_964340395.1 Glandiceps talaboti
TTACCGCAGGGGGCGTGCTTTCACATTGATAGATTCTAAATGACTATCTTGAACAGGATCGGTTGCACTGTCACTGGTTTGCTTGGCATAGGTGATAGTATCAATGATACAGTATGATATTAATTTGATGTTTTTCCTACACCTTGATATCTACAAAATATATCAAAGTTAAAAAATGTATTAAAGCTATCATATTCTAGTACTTCGAAGTCTATCTAAATTGAAATTAGCATATATTTAAAATTCCGTACTGAGTTAAAGCTGATATTGGTAATGATCAAAACAAACAAACGTGCAACCCCGTCAACCCCATCACTGTCGCAACTACCAATAGAGCGACCAAGAAGAATCGGAAATAGGTAAAATCATAAGCAAAGGTGCATCCAACGGGCTTATTTGTGGTTTTCATTGATTATATATTGTTTCAGACCAAAAAATGATATTTTAATAGAATCGCCCCCAACAAAATATTGTGGGGAGGGTGTTTAGCTGTTCTAAGTGCCCTCCCACTGATGGTGATGGATATCTGCCCTCCCTTCCTTCCACTGGATTTCAACTCCCCCCCCCCCCAGCCCATTGCCCATCCAATATTGAGAATGATTTAACAACTACCCCGCGACTCAACGCTTGTGATAACCAATACACCAACAATTCATTTTGACGTACATAATGTGTGCTCACCCCCCCCCCCCCCCCACAATTCCATGTTTTCCCCTCCCACTATCAAACTCAGGACTTCCCCGCCGCAATTCTTCCTTGTATGCTGCCTACAGATCGAAAAAAAATGCCCGCCCACTGAAAAATTTCGTAAGCTCTTTGCAGAACAGCTTCGTTGACTGCACATGGTTTTTGCGAAATAGTTTATCAGATCGAGAGTACGAGTACATTATTGGACACAGCCATATATATCAAATCGAATGACGAAACGATGACGTGATACGAGGAAACTTTGTTTGATTAAGGCGGCTTAATATAACGTTAACTCATATCAAAGATCAAATGGAGCAGTTCATGTTTTCTTTATTATAACTAAATCGATTTTAAGAACGGGAATCTGATAAGGCAAGGATGCATTCAGTAAACTGTATAATACGACATGAAGACATGTATGATCGTCACTGAATGATTGTAAAGTGCACATAACTGTATAATACGACATGAAGACATGTATGATCGTCACTGAATGATTGTAAAGTGCACATAACTGTATAATACGACATGAAGACATGTATGATCGTCACTGAATGATTGTAAAGTGCACATAACTGTATAATACGACATGAAGACATGTATGATCGTCACTGAATGATTGTAAAGTGCACATAACTGTATAATACGACATGAAGACATGTATGATCGTCACTGAATGATTGTAAAGTGCACATAACTGTATAATACGACATGAAGACATGTGTGATCGTCACTGAATGATTGTAAAGTGCACATAACTGTATAATACGACATGAAGACATGTGTGATCGTCACTGAATGATTGTAAAGTGCACATAACTGTATAATACGACATGAAGACATGTGTGATCGTCACTGAATGATTGTAAAGTGCACATAGCTGTATAATACGACATGAAGACATGTGTGATCGTCACTGAATGATTGTAAAGTGCACATAGCTGTATAATACGACATGAAGACATGTGTGATCGTCACTGAATGATTGTAAAGTGCACATAGCTGTATAATACGACATGAAGACATGTGTGATCGTCACTGAATGATTGTAAAGTGCACATAACTGTATAATACGACATGAAGACATGTGTGATCGTCACTGAATGATTGTAAAGTGCACATAACTGTATAATACGACATGAAGACATGTGTGATCGTCACTGAATGATTGTAAAGTGCACATAACTGTATAATACGACATGAAGACATGTGTGATCGTCACTGAATGATTGTAAAGTGCACATAACTGTATAATACGACATGAAGACATGTGTGATCGTCACTGAATTATTGTAAAGTGCACATAACTGTACAGGGTTCAACCTGTAAAAAAGAAAGATTTTATGAGTTGAGAGTATTTATTGATTCTAAGATAAGACCGCTCAATGCCATTTGATATCTCGATAAGTCAATATATGTAACATCGAATCTAACAGACTTACCCCCCCCCCCCACACACACACACACGCACACACACACACACACACACACACACATTTATACATATTAGTTGTCTTGCACATATAACGATGTATATAAGGCCGGGATATAAGGACATCTAACGTGTGACAATTGCCAAAATTCACGAGAGGATGAAGTACAATTTTTTGTTTTATTTTAATCTGTACATAACTCAGAAAAGCATTAATGTTACTAGATAAAATAATAATTTTATACGATAAACTACAACGTTTAATGGTAAAATTTCCAATTGATACAGCAAACTAGTACTGAGGCCTTTAACCGTAGGAAAAACGTCATTTACAACTTTTACAACTGAGACATAGTCTTTGTACCCTAGGATCAGCTAGAGGGATGGATGTGAGTTTTTTGTAAATAAATTTTATGTAAGTACTGTATAATTTTATTTGTTAAGTCCACATGAGACACCTTAATAAACAATAACATAACATAACATAACATAACATAACATAACATAACAACATAACATAACATAACATAACATAACATAACATAACAACACAACACAACATAACATAGCATAACATAACATAGCATAGCATTACATAGCATAACATAACATAACATAAAATAACATAACATAACAACATAACATAACATAGCATAACATAACATAGCATAGCATTACATAGCATAACATAACATAACATAACATAACATAACAACATAACATAACATAACAACACAACACAACATAACATAACATAACATAGCATAGCATAACATAGCATAACATAACATAGCATAGCATTACATAGCATAACATAACATAACATAACAACATAACAACACAACACAACACAACACAACACAACATAACATAACATAACATAACATAGCATAGCATTACATAGCATAACATAACATAACATAACATGCACATATAACTGGTTCGTAGACTTTGTCTTCAAAGTCCAATCAATGGGGGCTTGATAGTATACCGTATCAAATTATTTTTCATAATGCATTCATTCGCATTGTGTGGATATAATAAAACAAACAAACAAACAATTTAAAGCAAACAAAAACACTTAATGTCATTTGGTTGTTTACCAAAGCCTAATCAGTTCTTACCATTACTATGTGGAAGATTTGTAGCAGTAAGTTACATTTGGAAACGATGCAATACTTAGTAGTTTTTGAGATATCGTGTCAGACAAAACCATAACACAATCAACCCTTATGGGAGGTAAAAATTACCTTCAGTATTGCTATAGGGTCACTCATGTCGGATCTTATACACCATAAGACATGGTATAAAATATAATTTAGATTTTATCTGTACTACATGACTTTATTTTTTAGAAATCCTTGCGATGGTCGTGATATTGATCGTATCCTAGAGGCATCGTTGAGTCGAACGATTTAAGTTTAACGTACATCAGATTTTTCGGGGTATATAGTTAAATTAATTTTCATGAAATCATAGACACTGCATATGATGAAACTCGCCAATCTCACAAAAAGTAAATTTACACAAATGATAAATTTATGCAATATATACATATATTCTTTCCGTATTTTGATGGGTTACTCGCGTGATTACAGCGCTAGTTTAATGTTTGTGCAGCACGCAATCCCAACTTTTGGGACGCTCAGACGTAAACCAACATACAATTTTTGTGAACGTATCAGAAATAGTCAAAATAGTGTAATTGCAGTGGTGCTCAATTCCGATACAATCCTCTATTCGGGGATTTTAAAATTGTATGGAGATTTATTGTATTTTTAAATGCTTGTATTTGTTCATGTGTGTATTTGTCAGTTTGTCTCTTTTACCTTCTACTTGTTTTAAATATGCTGTTTTTGTGTGTTTATGGGATGTTTATGAGCGGGTTTTTTTTTGCGTTCTTTTCTTTCCCGAAATAAAGTTTAATAATAATTACAGTTTACACTACCTCAGCTACCTGTAGACTTTGAAGGACTAATACTAAAACACTATTTCAGCAATAACTGACATTGATTTTGTGAATTTTCGCTCGTACTTCCAAGGAAGTTTGACTTTTATGGTAATATTTTGGATGCATACGAAGAATTCATCATAAATTATATTTCAGAACAGCATAATCAACTTTTGAAATTTTAGTCGTGTTAGATGATGTCAACAGTTCAGACACAAAATATTATCGGTAGGCGAAAATAAAAATGTTTTTTTTTTTTTTTTTTTTATTTTATTTTTATTTTGATGTTAGAGCTGAAATTTGGGTCGGTCTGGTAATGAGAAACAGGAAAAAAAAACTATAGGGTCACCTTTAGCATGATTAGTAGACATACCCGACTTTGCAGGATGATTGAGGTCAGCAAACCTCTTTGAGAGACTTTGTGACATCTGCAAATTATTGGGGGTAACAGTTGTTGATGCTTGTTTACATGGACAATGCACTGATTGTCAAGACAAACATAATGATAGTGCTGGTAGATTTATGGCTGTATGGATATGCAACATATTTTTCTCTCAATCATATACTGGTTAACTGATACTGAAGAATTCTCATAATATTGACAATTCTCGATTTATGGCTATGGGACACAGTACAAGGTATTGATTGTCAATACAAGTATATACTAGTAAATGTTGGTGTATGGCCATACGATGTAGCAAAGTGTAATTATTATTAACACAAACTTCCACTCAGACTGGGTGGTAAGAGGTGTGTAGCAATGTATGGATATGGAACATAGAAAAATGTATTGATTGTTAATATAAACAAATAATGGAAGTAATATAGGTTTTGGATTAGGTGTAATTCTTCAGTACATTGAAATTGCTGCCACAGGGCATTGCAATCATTCTCAATACAAGTATATAATAGGGAAATTGCAGCAATGGTATGTAGATACAAGGCCCTGCAATTCCATGAGATATTTGACATTTTAATGATACAGACATATGTTGCAGCAATGGTATGTATGTAGATGCAAGGCCCTGCAATTCCATGTGATACAGACATATGTTGCAGCAATGGCATGTAGATGCAAGGCCCTGTAATTCCATGTGATACAGACATATGTTGCAGCAATGGTATGTAGATGCAAGGCCCTGCAATGCCATGTGATACAGACATATGTTGCAGCAATGGTATGTAGATGCAGGGCCCTACAATTCCATGTGATACAGACATATGTTGCAGCAATGGTATGTAGATGCAGGGCCCTACAATTCCATGTGATATTGGACATTGTAATGATACAGACATATGTTGCAGCAATGGTATGTAGATGCAAGGCCCTACAATTCCATGTGATATTGGACATTGTAATGATACAGACATATGTTGCAGCAATGGTACGTAGATGCAAGGCCCTGCAATGCCATGTGATATTGGACATTGTAATGATACAGACATATGTTACAGCAATGGTATGTAGATGCAAGGCCCTACAATTCCATGTGATATTGGACATTGTAATGATACAGACATATGTTGCAGCAATGGTATGTAGATGCAAGGCCCTGCAATGCCATGTGATATTGGACATTGTAATGATACAGACATATGTTGCAGCAATGGTATGTAGATGCAAGGCCCTGCAATTCCATGTGATACAGACATATGTTGCAGCAATGGTATGTAGATGCAAGGCCCTGCAATTCCATGTGATATTGGACATTGTAATTATACAGACATATGTTGCAGCAATGGTATGTAGATGCAAGGCCCTGCAATGCCATGTGATACAGACATATGTTGCAGCAATGGTATGTAGATGCAAGGCCCTGCAATGCCATGTGATACAGACATATGTTGCAGCAATGGTATGTAGATGCAAGGCCCTGCAATGCCATGTGATACAGACATATGTTGCAGCAATGGTATGTAGATGCAAGGCTCTGCAATGCCATGTGATACAGACATATGTTGCAGCAATGGTATGTAGATGCAAGGCTCTGCAATTCCATGTGATACTGGACATTGTAATGATACAGACATATGTTGCAGCAATGGTATGTAGATACAAGGTCCTGCAATTCCATGAGATATTGGACATTGTAATGATACAGACATATGTTGCAGCAATGGTATGTAGATGCAAGGCTCTGCAATGCCATGTGATACAGACATATGTTGCAGCAATGGTATGTAGATGCAAGGCTCTGCAATGCCATGTGATACAGACATATATTGCAGCAATGGTATGTAGATGCAAGGCCCTGCAATGCCATGTGATACAGACATATGTTGCAGCAATGGTATGTAGATGCAAGGCCCTGCAATGCCATGTGATACAGACATATATTGCAGCAATGGTATGTAGATGCAAGGCCCTGCAATTCCATGTGATACTGGACATTGTAATGATACAGACATATGTTGCAGCAATGGTATGTAGATGCAAGGCCCTGCAATGCCATGTGATACAGACATATGTTGCAGCAATGGTATGTAGATGCAAGGCCCTGCAATTCCATGTGATACTGGACATTGTAATGATACAGACATATGTTGCAGCAAATGTTGATTGATGTAAGTATATATTGATAGAGACTTCTGACACATACATTTAACACTTACTTTGTTACTTGTGTATTATTGACACACAAAATAAGTTAAATAAAACATTTCTTTTATTACATCAGTAGATACACACATAGCAAAAATTACATCAACCATTTACAGTAAACAAGCAGTTAGTACCATATTCACAAAAACCTGACAGTGAGTAAAAAAACATTGAGCTTGGCAGTGAGAAGTCATATAATCTACAGTATATCATTTATCAAAACTACGATTCTGAATTCATTATTTCTGTAATAGCACAGAGCTAAAAATACTTTTTTTTTTGTGGGGGGGGGGATACATTTCAATAATTAAATTCATTTATATTTTGTACTGTAAATAAACTTTCCAAAAATAAAAAGAGATACATCTAAACTTAAATTTCAACTCAGCACAACATTCATCAGTGGTAGTCTAATGTGTATTGGAATATTTTCCCCAGTTTTAAACTGTCAAATATAGAAACATCAATAAAACTTTCATAATTTAATTTACTGTAAATGAGTAGGGTATAAAAATTATCAAAAGATTCTACTAAAATTAATTTTCAGCTATGGCAGCAAAATTCATCAGTTTTATATTATTTTCTAACATTTTTCTTCATTCAGCCAACAAAAATACAAGTGACCTAAGGGGTCTTGTCACTACATTTTGCAAGATTGCGTACTGACAAAACCCTTAGGCAACATGACTATTTTCTAGCCGAATGAAGAAAAATGTTGGGAATATATTATTATACCAGCTTGTGAAACATTGTAAAAAATAATGGTGATTTTGAATATTTTGACTCATATTTCGAATACAGCAGAACCAATGGTGTAGGTATGTGTTGTGACATAGCCATGTGTTATGTCTTAGCCATGTGTTGTGACATAGCCATGTGTTGTGACATAGCCATGTGTTGGCATAGCCATGTGTTGTGTCTTAGCCATGTGTTGTGACATAGCTATGTGTTGTGACATAGCCATGTGTTGTGTCTTAGCCATGTGTTGTGACATAGGCATGTGTTGTGTCTTAGCCATGTGTTGTGTCTTAGCCATGTGTTGTGACATAGGCATGTGTTGTGACATAGGCATGTGTTGTGTCTTAGCCATGTGTTGTGTCTTAGCCATGTGTTGTGACATAGGCATGTGTTGGCATAGCCATGTGTTGTGACATAGCCATGTGTTGTGACATAGCTATGTGTTGTGACATAGCCATGTGTTGTGACATAGGCATGTGTTGACATAGCCATGTGTTGTGTCTTAGCCATGTGTTGTGACATAGCCATGTGTTATGTCTTAGCCATGTGTTGTGTCTTAGCCATGTGTTGTGACATAGGCATGTGTTGTGTCTTAGCCATGTGTTGTGACATAGCCATGTGTTATGTCTTAGCCATGTGTTGTGTCTTAGCCATGTGTTGTGACATAGGCATGTGTTGTGACATAGCCATGTGTTGTGACATAGCCATGTGTTGTGTCTTAGCCATGTGTTGTGACATAGCCATGTACAACAACCAGGGTATAAATTCATACTTTTTATTCAGTTTGGCTTGCACATGGTATAATAGTATTTATACAACAACAAAAACATATGTAGTATAGTATATGTATATTTATGTATATAATAACAATTCAGATTTTTTAAATATTTCATTTCTTCTACAACTACTAAAATGAAGCAAATGCAATCAGGCATATTTCATTGGAAAATATGTATTGACTGGTCTTTCACAAATTGAAATCTCTTCTTTACTAGAGTAACATTCATATATACAATTCTGCTGCTACACAAATAAACTTACTAAAATGATCTATTACATTCTGGCTGTAGAACAACCAACATTACCCATGCAACCGGATGAAACGTGTTCATTTTGTAGACTGATTACAAAAGGATTAACACACATTAAAACAATATTCCATCTACAGTGAAGAATACATGAGTGTTAAAAAAAAATGAAAGTGCAATGTTCCAACATGATAAGAGAATTAATTCGGCAGGTATCAGCAGTAAAACAGTAATCCTGAAACCTTCAAAGTACATTTGTTCATACATGGAGAACATGAAACAGTAGTAGACCGCACTACTGAAATAAAATTGCTACATTCCATTATGAACATGACAATGAATTTCACAGATGTTGGCAGTAATAGAGCAACCATAAAACCTACAAAGTACATTTGTTCATACATGGAGGACATGAAACTGTTAGTATAGCAACTCACTAAACTAAAACTAAAATTGCTAAGTTCCATCATGTTAAAGAATTCCACAGGAAGGTATTGCCACTATTGGCAGTAATAGAGCCACCACAAAATCTGCAAAGTACATTTGTTCATACATGGTGAACATCAAACTGTTAATAACTCACAAAAACAAAAACAAAAATAAAATTTCAGCATTTCATAACGACAAAAAACTTCAGTAGGAAAATATTAGCAGTAATAGAGAAACTATGAAACCAATAAAGTAAAGTACAGTTGTTCATACACAGAGGACAAGGAACTGTAAGATATCACACAACTCAAACCATTCCCTATAAATCATGCATTTCAAAGAAACAGCAAGTCCCCTGTGTTACAGTGATATGCTTGACTGTACAGAACCTGGGGAAATCAATACTTAGCTATGATGTATCAATTCTGATAATTCACCCCAAACATGGTAATTAAACATTAATGCCCCTCTACATGAACTCTTTGAAGACATACTCAATCTCAATATTATTATTTATTTATTGGGCAAAAACTCAGGATATATCCACCCAGGGTCACCATCACATGTTTTGCAGTGAACCAGCATGAGTTTTCTCACTGATCCAAGACAAGGCTTTATCACTGATCCAACACTAAAGTTATATGTACATAATGATATAAAATGTAAATCCTCCGTTGCTATTCTATTAGACTAACCTCAAACAAAGATAAAAAGATGCTGCATTCTCCATGATAATCTCAGATTCTATGATGTCTTCTGATCAATACACTGTATAAAATCCATCACTTCATACACACCCTCACCCCTGATGCACAGTGAAGTATTAAAACACACATTTGCTACGCCAGTATTTTCACTATTTCAAATCAGCTGTTACACCTTTGCCACTAAAATACACAAAGTAAAAATCAAAGTGAAAATACTGTTTACTGATGGTTACTAAGCATACCTTCCTAAAACAACAACAACAACAACAACAACAACAACAACAACAACAACAACAGCAGCAGCAGCAACAACAACAACATGAACATTAGGTCCACATAAATCAGTCAGAACTGTGTCTCTTTTCAGTGAAAAATAAATCCATTGAAAATGTATTACTAGTATTTCATAGTACATTACTGTAAACTAGATATTTTTGCTATTAGAAAGCTTAGCAAATTTATAGTCTTCAGCTAGTTCTCAAAGACTAATTTTTACTAATTACCAGACTGGTACATTGTGTTTATGTATAAGAAGGCATTTCAGTCACTTTCATTTTTGTGGTTTTTGTTTTCAAGCGAAATAAATCAAAATAAGTTTTTTACAAAAAATTCAAGGTTTGCAATATATTCTACTCAGTTTCAGTACACATACATGTATCACTTTGTATAATTACATATGAAAACCACACCAGTGCTGAACTAATCATTAGCATCTATATATACAATTAATTATATAAGATTTGGTTTACATTACTGGTGGGATATATGGCAGAGAGAGATGATATGAGAGATAAGTATACAATTTATACTGTTTCATGTTTAATGTATATTTCTTGTTACATAATGAATATTTTAGAGAAAAGTTCAAATGCTATTGGCAGACTTGTCACATCTTAACTTTCTCCAATAATTCCAATATGCTACTGGGAAGCATGAAACTGCACAGTCACAATTTTAGGAAAACGTTGTTTTTCTTGAGTGTGGTACTAGACAAGGTTACAATCACCAAACGTGTACACTATTATTACAAATGATTAAAAATGGACATAGTAAAGGATTTGTGATGTATTTACAGCAATGTCCATATCAAATACAGCAATGTCCATATCAAAGACAGCAATGTCCATATCAAATACAGCATTGTCCATATCAAATACAGCAATGTCCATATCAAATACAGCAATGTCCATATCAAATACAGCATTGTCCATATCAAATACAGCATTGTGTGTTTCTAAAATAACCTAAAACACCCTTAAATTGGCTAAGACTTTACACATTTTTACCCCACATTGTACAGGGTGCTTGATTATAGCTCCCAGCTATTTATATAAACATTGACTTTGGAGAAAGGCGATGACTATAGATTCAACGCTATATAGTCTCTGATATTCTCTCCCTCTCTTTTACAAACACTTTATATAAAGGCAAACATTACTCCTTCAGTGTAGATTTAATAATTAATAATAATGTCAGTTTTTATACAGTGCTTTCCCACACTGTGCTCAAAGCGCCTGACAATTATTACCCCTGGCATGGACTTTTAATAATACAACAGCCCTTTTATACTTCCTCCTTGGGGAGCATACAATCCATTGCAGCTTCTATAAGTGCATAGGACTAAAGCATTCATATTACAACCTATATCCTGCCGGTTCCCTGATTATACAGTTGGGTTGACAGAGGCACAATCATGGTTGAAACCGCCCAAGGACTTTAGCCACTCAGAAACAATCTACTGCATTGAGGCTCAAACCTGCGATTGTAACAGTTCTGTTGTTTCTTCAAAGATTGACTAACAATAACATTACCCTTTCATAATGCAGCTCTATAATAAATATATCACTTCTTCAGATGGCACACTATTTACAATAGATGTGGTGAAGAACAGTCTTCTCAGCAAGTAGTTAGTTTTCTGTTGTTTTTAATTTTCTCAGTTAAATGTCATCCTTGGATATGGTGATGAAGGCAGGTTTGATGGTTTGGGATGGCTGATCATTACTGGAGCTGGCGCCAAATCGCTATATGGATACACAAAACCTTCAGGGCGCTAGGAAGAACAAGAAAGAGAGACAGAATATCATTTCCGTGTAAACATGACCGGAAGAGCATTCCTTGTGTGTATCTAGGACTAAGAATCTCTTGATAACAGAACAATCTGAACAAAGTCTTACATCTTGGTTTATCATGAGATTTCATAATTACTAAAGTATGTTTACATTTCATTCTTTTAAAGGATGTCCCTTTTTTTGGTATTATTCTTTGTCTCCATAATGTAATATTATTATGATTCAGCAAATGATTAACCTTTTTGTAACATTCATAAACATAATTATTTTACATAAGAAATAGAAAAAAATCATAGTATGAATAATGGTATAACAAATTAACATTCCACTCAACCTATTGATTTCAATTGCTGGATTGTTGCTTAGCTACCATACAAGTTACCGTAGATACTTTCAACACCATATATAATGATACTTTCTTTGCTTGTACAATTGTTATTATCTATGACAGGTCAATATGTATGTATGTATGTATGTATGTATGTATGTATGTATGTATGTATGTATGTATGTATGTATGTACATACATACGTCATGTAAAATGTACGAGTGTGCATGCGTGCGTGCATGCATGTATGTGTCTATACATGCATACATGCATGCGTGTGTATGTGGTGTGTGTGTGTGTGTATACAAATGTATGTGTATGTGTGTGTGTGTGTGTGTCATATACATGTATCATACATAAGAGTCAGTACAAGTGACACTGTAAAAGGTTTATTTTTCCTAACAATTACAAATCATACGAAACTCTGCTATTGGACTTCAGGGTAAACTTTATTAGATGCACAGCCAGGTAACAACTGATATTGGAGATTTAATAAACACACCTCAAACTGCATCACAAAGGAATGAGGAACAGGTGAGATAGCGATGCAAGGAGTATGTAATATCCTTTCATGTAATGACATCTTTTAATAAGAAGTGATTAAAAATTCATGGAATGACTGATTAGTCCATAATACAATCTTGTACATTGGAGTCTATGGAATTTCAATATCTATTTAACTGTCAGATGAGATGAAATATCAGGAAGTTCACTTTCTTATCAATAGTACACATAGCAGCTGGTTCATTTACAAGAATTTGCATACATTCTATGTCTTGGTGTTTCACTGCTTTGGGTGATACTATGATAATGTCAATTGCACTAATGTACTTACAGACACGAAGAGAACTTAACAAATTATTAATGTGGTCATTTCACAAAGGAAATTACAAAGTTTAGAAACAGTACTGAATTACTATATTTTTTTCAACCATAATCCTTTTCACTTGGTTTATAAGCCATGATATCTATAAACTCATCACCACTGGGAGTTACAAGTTTGGCATCGCCACATGATATCACACAGTATTGATACACAACATTTCATTGATTGACATCACATGAAACCAGGCTATCACACTTGGGTAGTTGCAATCAAATGCTTTTCACTTCAGTTTATAAATTATATTGTAAAGTAAAAGTCACATTCTATAAACTCATCACTGCTGGCTACAAACCTGTAAGTTTGGCGTCAACACAAATTAATGCAGACAATAATCAAGAATACATTTGCACAGGAGAGTTGCTTTTGACATGCTTGCTAGTCAGTAAAGGAAACATCTGCCAGTGGTCCATGTCTGGACAGCCTTGGGACACACATGGACATGTTGTTACAGACAGGATCATTGTGATAAGTTTTGATTCGCAATGTAAGCACTGCTCGAGGTGTTGATTGTATCACAAGAATGTTTCTGGAGGTGACACAGGGGTTAAATATCGTACTGAAACCCCCCATTTATTTCTATATAATCTACTGGAGACATTTTGTGAAAGTGTTATGAGTCTGTAGGTGTAGATTCCAATAAGGTAACTTTACTTTTATTACTTGATATATACATAGTCACTTCAAAAACTAGATTCCAATAAGGTAACTTTACTATTATTATATAACCCTTGTGATATGTAGTCACTTCAAAAACTAGATTCCAATAAGGTAACTTTACTATATTATTATATAACCCTCGTGATACATAGTCACTTCAAAAACTAGATTCCAATCAGGTAACTTTACTATTACTATTTATAAAGAAGTTTGGAAAACTGCTGAGTTGTCTACTCCTCATAGTTTTTTTCCCCTAGGCCAAATAAAAAAAATAATGCCAATGGCGTTGTAACACAACTGTATTGGGCTGTTGTTATGGGCTTGCTCTTGTTGCTAGGCATATTTGCATACAATTTTTTGAATGCTTATTCACTTACCTACCCATCTATGTTGTTATCTGTATAATACATGATTGCATCATCATTTCACTGTTGCTGAGGGCGTGTTCAAGGTTGCCACGGCCAGTTGTGTCAAAATGTTTTGAATAACATCTCCAGAAGCATCCCCACCAAATTTTATGCCCATCAATAATGTAGTTTTCAAGATATAAGTTTTTGGCCAAAATAGAGCGTAATTTACATATTGTTGATGGGATACAATTCTTAATCCAAACACCCCTAAGAACATTCCCATCAAATTTCAGCCCAATCTTCGCAGTTGTTTTTGAGTTTAAATTTTTTGACCAAAAATCACATTTTTTGACCCAAAACACACATCTCTGAGTCAATCATTTTCATATGAACAATTTCCAAACTAGACACCAAAAGTAATATCACCACCAAATTACAAGGCAATTGGTGTGGCAGTTTTTGAGTTTAAGTTGTTCACACAGACAGACAGACAGACAGACAGACATCGCACCAGATAGACAGACATAGCCCTCCTGAACCATATCAGTTCAGATGTGCTAAAATTTTTTGTGTGATTCCGATAACCTGACTGACCCTAGTTTAAGCCACCGACCTTAAACATTTGTTGTAAACATTTAAAACAAAAAGATACAAAATTCTTTGTCTTCTTAATCTTCATGCATGTCTGTTTTCTTTCCCCATTGATGCCTGTGTACATAAATCATTAAACAATTGCAGAACAGTATTCTGACTGACATTTTGTCTGTTTTTGTGTCAAAGCAATATTTAAAAAAAAAAAAAAAAAAATTAAAAAGATAAAATAAAATAAAATCCTGACCTACCTACCCTATTTTCTGAGGCCATGTTATCGGAAACACACAATTTTTTTTTACCTTAGAAGAATATAAGATATGATAGATGAAATATTTACATGTCATATGTGATTTTGAATTATATTTGATAATTAATTGGTATATGTATACATAAATAAATGAAGGCATGGACGATTACAGTTTTCAGACAAGATAACCCCTTGACTCCAATTTGTGCGTAGTTCTATCCCTTTTCCCGATGGTAAATTACAATTTATTTTTGCATAAAGTTTTAAATTCCGGGCTGTAACTCACCTAGAAATCAAATTATGACTTTTCCTCACAGGAGGTAAACAATCATATTTGATCTACATGTAGATACCTGGCCATCTTTAAAGAAATTGTCTCATGAATATCAGATTTTAAATTTTTAAAAATTACAAGAAGGAATACAGCTCACCCTGTGTAGTATTGATTGTCCTTGTCTAACGGGTTTGCTAGGAGTACAAGTCTCGGTGATTTCACAAACCATTCCATCACACCACTGTACTTTGGACTCATTTGGATACAAGTCTGCAACAAATCATACACAAATTATGGTTTTTCTGTAAACTCCACACAAAATCATGGCTTTCTTCTTAAACTCTACTGTCATCTTTCATAATGTAATGTGCTTGGCTTAGTCTGTAAGGTACGCCATGATGGGGCATCCTCACACATTGGTCAACCCCAGTGAGGGCAGAACGACATGAAGTATCTTAATACAGTCTATGCTTGGCTTAAACCCATTAATCTATTGTATTGGGGGTTTCTGTTAGATGAAACAAACATTGTAAGGTTTAGAAGATGGAGTCCATAGATGTACATGTACAAACCAAGACACTACAAAAATATACTAATACATACATACATACAAAATACATACATACATATTTATTTATTTTTATTTAGTTATTAAGCCGTGTACACAAAAAGTGACATTAGCAAGAAAATGTACAAGATGATAGATACATACATACATACATACATACATACATGTACACACACACACACACACACACACACACACACACATACATACATATAGTTATTAGTTAGTTATAGATTTTACTGTTGTTTTTCATAAAATTTTACCTCTAATCTAAACTAGTGTCCTTGGCAGTGATCTAAACTAATGATGCTTTACTACATATAATCAGAACCAAAACTACCTGAGACTCCAATTAAGTGTAAACTAGGTTAAAGTGCCCGTAAAGCCATGATTTACAGTATTCCAATCAAAACCACAATCTCCAGTAGTGATGTTCTAGATAAATGAAATATGAGGAGATTCCAACTGTATTAATGATGTTGTGAGTTTAGCTTTGTCAACCTGTGGATTGCATTGTACATTAGGTCTGTATCATTTTCATCTAACCCATAAATTCCTATATAAATGTACCATTGACTATATAAATCAAGTTGGTATCACAACGCCCAAATTCACCAAACTTTGCCTTGACTTCAAATATATCATAAATTCAACTTCAAAATCACTACACCAATCACTACAGGAGTGTTGGGCTACTTATTCTTCATTTTTGAAAAGCATCAAAGCAAACATGAAATCTGCAATTTCATTTCACATCATGCTAGAACTCAGCGTGTGTCACTTTACTGTAATGTACTGTTATCTAAAACTATATACAAGTGTCAGAATAGACATTGTACATAAACCTAGTCACTTGTATCTCCCATTTCACTATCACAAGGTCCACATGGCCTTGTTATAAGGTCATACTGTACATGCACAGCTATATTGATTTTGAAAATGGAAGATTATAGGGGGATAAAAGCATAAAGCACTTAGCAGTAGTTTTTGTACACAGCTATTGAAATAGGATAATAAAACAGCCTGCAGTAAACGTTCACAACCTTTTGGCATTAGTAATAGATCATAGTTGTAAACATGTACTGTTTACAGTTTGGTATTAAAATGTATTTTTGCTATCATCAGCACTATAAACAATACAGGCACCTTGTACAAATTGTGTATGTTACAGGTTACAGCAAACAATACAGGCAGCTTGTACAAATTGTGTATTTTACAGGTTTATACAGCAAACAATACAGGCAGCTTGTACAAATTGTGTATTTTACATGTTTATACATCAAACAAGATGGTTTTCTTTATTTCCCTATAAATGGTACGTGTACAAACAAAACTACTTCACAAATTTTACATAATTTCTATTCATATATCTATAGTAAAATGAAAAAAGAGACCTTACTAGTCACTATCACTTTTGTTAATTAGAAAGGGTGGATGGACAACAGGCATCTGCTAAGGGGACATTGGTGAAAGAGGCAACAATGCTGTCAATTTGTTTTGCACAGTATGCTTGGACTCAGTCGAGTTTAGAGTAATTTTCCACTCTCCTGCATCTTTGCTTTTGTGTAAAGATACCTAGTAATGGAATAAATTTCCAAAAGCCTAAATTAGTCAGGTCTATGTACTCTACATTATCTACCCTATGGTCATATATAGCCACAGTTCATCTTCAAGTGCATTTGTAATTTACATTGGCTAATCCCTTAACATGCACTCTCTATAAAGTCCTAGCAGTCATAAAACTTTTATGGAGATTACATCTAGCCACTTATCCCCTGAGGTAAGACTGGTTCATGGTTACATGTGTTGATATCCCCTTAATGCAGTTAAACTTTCAATTGCATGCCCACATGTAGCAAGGACGTCAATATTGATTGATAATGAAAATAACCTTCAAATTAATAGCTATGACCATGGGGGTTTTAATACAGTATCTGGGACTTAACTTTCATAATCAGGGCACCGTGTATGTGATATAGGTCATGTACAATGGCGTTGTACATGACATACATGTTTACATCAAATGTTGTGTTATGTATACACGTCTCTCCCACAGTTGTAAGTTATAAGCCAAGATATCTATAAACTCATCACCACTCACTGGGACCTTACAAGTTTGGCATCGCCACATGATATCACACAGTATTGATACACAACATTTCATTGATTCACATCACATGAAACCTATCACACTTGGGTAGATGCTTTTCACATCAGTTTATAATATAAAGTATCTTGTAAAGTAAAAGTCATATCTATAAACTCATCACTGCTGGCTACAAACCTGTAAGTTTGGCGTCAACACAAATTAATGCAGACAATAATCAAGAATACATTTGCACAGGAGAGTTGCTTTTGACATGCTTGCTAGACAGTAAAGGAAACATCTGCCAAGTGACTGTGGTCCCTCCCCTTTACACAAAAGTGTACCGATGTACTTTATCTTATTCATATCTTAGATTTAATCTAAGCAATTCAAATTAACATGCGCACTAACAATAACCATATAAAAAAACACAATTTGTATATCAAAAACTCTGATTAAAGCACAGACTTACTTGCCTATGATTCAATCGAAGATTATCTATTTTAGACTTTACCTCAGGGACTTACAGCTGCTAAGTGTGCATTTTATAGGGTTTTCAGGCCGAGAAGTCAGCTATAGTGTTATATAGTGTTTGGATGTGCAGAGAGATTGTCAGAGAAAGATCAATGTCAGTTTGTAAACTTATGAGGGCGCTCTGTACCTTGAACATTTACATGTACACATGTATGTACATGTACAACTACATACCCACATTGAAGAGTATATGAACTGGAATATCATTATGAAATGATAATTTTTTTGGGGGGTGGGGGTGGGGGTGGGGGCTACAAGCTAATCAAGTGAGGTTCAATCATCTTCATAACTGACGTGCATTCTAAATTACTACTATCACTATCAGAATCCTGACATAAAATTTAATGGTCTCTTAAGAGTTCCTTAAGTTAAACATACATGTACATAAACCTAAAGATAAAAACACCAAAATCAATGACATACATGTATAACACATGGCATGGTTTGATAAGATTACGGTGTGTGTGTTAAATAGCATGAACTGGATTGTTGCTCTCACATTTCACAATACTATGATGCAACAGAGCATCACTTTTCTTATCAAGCTTTCAAAATAAAATATATATGGCTAGTGTACTGATGCTAATGATACAACTTCAATGCATGGAAGTTATTAATTTCATAACCTATATTTTCAGGTGGCAGTGAATAACTGATATCCCTTTTTAATATCAACCATTAATTATTCTTCAATTACAGCAATATATACTGAAGATCAACATAAGTGTTCACCTTGGTGGGTTATAATAATACCAGTCATAAAACATATAGATTGATACCACACCAGTTTTACTCTCTAAAATTTAATTTAATTACTAAGTAAGCACTAAAAAGATATAATATTGACTCTTGGTGAAGCATGAAATGCAAGTAGGTGAGTGATAATGTTGGTTTCATGCGTTTTATTATCATAGAGATAAAACACAAAAGTATCATATGTCAGTATAGGAGAGTTCAAATACAAAATATGCTGTCACACTGATAGCAAACAACCATCATAGATTAGTCAAGAGTTGTTAAACATTTGACCTAAATACCACATGGATCCAAGTATACACACACACACACACACACACACACACACACACACATGTACCTACCTACCAACCTACCTCCCTCCATAATACACTTGCATGCACACGCACACGCACACACACACACACACACACACACACACACCTACCTACCAACCTCCCTCCCTCCATAATACACTTGCATGCACACGCACACGCACACGCACACACACACACACACACACACACACACACACACACACACACACAATGTACATGTATGAATGCTGACATAATGATAAATACAATACACATGCACTTAGTACAATAGTAGTTTGACAGATTCAGTTGCTAGTCCATTGAAGCATACCACATACGGTAAGCAAAAAATGTATGATCACAATGATAGCAAACAAATCATCAACCAATATTTTAATATGTCTGACCTTTATCATACCCTAAATACAACTCATGATATTTGCTGGTTCACTGTATAATACAGAAAGTAATGTATACATTTGACATATATGCTATCATCCTAGACTACTATACACAGTCAAAATGGTTCATTGATTCCATCACTGATTCCCCTCCATCCCTTACGTCTCCTAGTACATTACTATACAGTACAGTGCAGCACAGCACAGTGCAGTGTACAGTACAGTACAGTACAGCAGTGTACAGAACAGTACAGTACAGTACAGTGCAGCACAGCACAGTGCAGTGTACAGTACAGTACAGCACAACAGTGTACAGAACAGTACAGTACTGTGCAGTACAGCACAGTGCAGTGTACAGTACAGTACAGTGCAGCACAGCACATTGCAGTGTACAGTACAGTACAGCACAACAGTGTACAGAACAGTACAGTACTGGGCAGTGCAGTGCAGTACAGTGCAGTGCAGTACAGTACAGTACAGTACAGTATGGGTATGGTACAGTGCAGTATGGGTGTGGTACAGTGCAGTGCAGTGCACTTTTAACTGATAGGAATAGATATATACCATGATAAGCTATACTACTGTACTATACATGTGGTGTATCTTACTTCTAATCTTGATGACTGTAAAGGATATACTATGTTCCTGTTATATACTGTTAAAAAAGCTAAATATATAATCATTTATAACATGTGCAAACAAAGTTGTACACATGTTTGAACAGAAACACATGATTTATACCCTAGTCGCTCTGTCAAAACAATGTGAGTTTTTATGTCCTTATGTCTAAAAAAATACAAATCAAAATATTAAAATAGCCATTATTTTACATAAATTATGCTATCATTCCCAATATTTTTCTTAGTTCAGCCTGAAAATACTTCTGACACAAGAGGTTTGTCACTACACTGTACTTGTCTGTGACTCTTAGCGACAAGGCCCCTTAGGTCACTTGTTTTTTCTTTGACTACTGAAGAAAATTATTGTGGATAACATCTCATTTTCCACTTACCTAGAGGTTCACTATCAATCATTGTAGGTAGTGTATCTGATTGATGTTCTATTTGTACATTGTAATGTCTGTTTTTCATTGTGTGCAGTTTGGTCACCATGTCAAGTTCAGCCTCATCCTGTCAATAGATAATATCATTTACTATAAGAAAACCAGTAAATGAAATATGATACTATTAATTAAGTTTATACTTCAAAATTTTAGTCTAAATGAATATACTGTCAGCTTACAAAAAAGTTGATGTCATTCTATTTGATAAATTATTCTTGAAATTAAATGGCTTTTACATTTATTTTCTACTGTGATGTATCTGCTGATAGGATCTTGTGAAAAGTGGGATGGTGTGGCTTCAACTTGGGATATTAAGTTTTTGGTTGGTTGGTTGGTTGGTTGGTTGGCAACTGTAACCAAACCTACCACAGTTGTTGACATCATTATTGCATATAAACATTTTGAAACATCTATGTTCCATGTTGTGTCTGTATACTGAGTGCAAGATATATGTGGGATGTATAAAGAAGGACTATTTGTGAGTTAACTTCTGTGTATGGAGATAATAATACTCAATTAATAACAATTCTGTATTTACCAACTGTAAAGCTGTCAGGCTATTGTTCTCAACCTCCTTTAGTTTTTGAGTGACAGAAGGAAGTTTACTGATACTATGCACTGCTACTCCAGCCTGGACTTTCAAGCATTCTGCCATTGAAGGAGACGTCTAAAAGAATGGAAACAGAATAAATACAAGTACATTCATGTCAAACCAAAGATTAGTTAGTTAGTCATAATCACTGTACATGCATTATATGTATGTGTTCTTTTCAAGGTATATCATTTTCTATTTTACAAATACAATGTAACATTGAATAGTGCTCTGTTATCTTATCTCCATTTGTTTCAGAATTTCTATTAAAAATGTCACATTGATTTTGCTTATTTTTACTGTATTATCTACATTTTGCACCCATGAATGCATACAATGTATGCAAATGAATTTCACTGACTTTCCTCAGAGACTATAGAGGAAGATAACACACTTCACATCCTCCGAGAAGCAACATGTACATTTTATATACGTGTATATCACAAGGACTGCTTTCACGATAAGCAATTCATATGTACAATATTGTTGTACTGTATATACTAGTAAGTGCAAAAGGGTGATAACAATTATGACTAAATCATGTTATACCTTTACAAATACAATGTTAGTTTAATAAACAGATACAAATTAATGTAAACATAATTATTCATTGTAAGAAATGTTGTATTGGGGAAAATTACAGAAAATGTGTATGATATCAGAATTGGTGACAGTTTGCCTTGTATAGTAAATGAGTTCATTGTTAGTCTATTGTACATTTGTACACCATAGTTACATGCATGTCATGCTACATGTACATACATGTATCTTTTATCCTTAGAAAAAATTCTTGATGTCATATCATACATGTGTATGTATGTATCTAGTCTTCAAAGGCTTTGACACAGTGTGCCCTCTACACCAATTTGATGCGTCACTGCTGCACACAATTTCTAGTGACGTACCAAAATTTGGTGTTCCCCAATCTCTTACTACGTGGTGACCAGTGTGCCCTCTAAGCCAATTTGACACACCACTGGCCTACTGCTGCACATAATTCCTAGTGACGCACCAAAATTTCATGTTCCCCTATCTCTTACTATGTGGTGACTCACAAGAAATCCCAATTTTTATCATTTTGTCTCGCAACAACAAAATGTGGCAATAACATTAGAGGGCACACTGCTTTGACACATTGTTTCCAATCTACAAACAGACTAACCTTTGATAGATCCATTTCAAGTCTTTTCATAAGCCTTTCTCTTTCTTTCCGTATCTTGGCCAATCTAGCTCTTTTCTCTGCCAGTAACTGTCTCCTATACGCTATCATGTCTGCCTTTGTTTTGTCATAGGGACTAGTATTGACAACAGTTTCAATCTCTGTATCATTTGGCATCTGTATATTGGAATGATTTCCGTCACAACTCATCGGCTGGTTTTCTATTCCATTTTCAGTGTCACAGTCAAAGTCGGCTGTGGGATTTGCATACTTCCTGACAACCATATCTGCTGCAATGGCAACAGGGGATGCAAACATTTGTGGGCTCATCATGGGTGAAAATGATACATGTTTGTCATCAATATTTGGGTAACTGTGGACAGTTTTGGTTGGAAGTGTTGGACTAGAATAGATGTAGAAATCACTCTGTTGTATGGCTTGCACTGTGTTTTGTAATGGCTGACTGGCATTTATAGCAATGTCTTTAATATTTCTTTCAAGGCCACTTATTTCATTCCCAATAGCAGATGACATTTCTTGTGTTTCTTGGGTCTCACTAGTTTTAGTTTTGATATCAGTATCAGCATGAAAGATGTCTGCTTCATTACAAGATTCTTGTTTATCAACTGAACACTCAACTAATTCAACATCTTCTCCATCCAAGTCCTTATTTTCACTAAGCACTGGTTTGCATAGCAATGTTTTGTCTGTATCAAAATATACATTGTGACCTTCACTTTTCCATTCCTGCACTACAGAGACGGCATCATCTTTTTCTGCAATGACTTCAAGGATATCATCTTCATCATTTATTGATGTCTCATCAATCAGATTAGTGTGGTTTATTTGAAGGTCTTCTCTTACATCCAAATCACCTTCATCTGTTGACAGTAGATTTTCTACATGTACATCTCCTTCTCCATTACAAGTAAGTTCATCAACCTTTTGTTCAGTATCTTGCAGGCTTTCATCACAATCCTCATTACTACTCTCAACATTTTCACTGTCATCAACTTCATCATCCTTACAATCATTTTCTAATGAACAGTCACCATCACCAGTCAATATTGTATTTTCTTTGTTTTCAGAGTAATCCAAGCTCTCAGTTCTTTCATCATGATTTTCTTTACTTTCAACTTTAACACAATCAAGTAATTGGATCCCAGATTTGTAAACTTCTGTTCTTCTTTTAAACTTTGCTGCTTTTCGTTTTTCATTTTTGCTGACAGGACCAAAGAAGACTTCATCATCATCATCCTCTACTTCTTCAGAACCCACAGTATTAGTATTTAAATAAGGCCTGTGGGGAAACAAGTGGAACAACAAATTAAGACTTTTATTATTTCAATCATAACAATTTATTGTAATCTTCTAATAGACTAAAATAATATGTTCTATTTTTACACCCTACCATGGGTTTTATTTTTATCATGATTACAGGTACAACAGGTACATGGTATATTCTACAAAGATCTTCTGAAACTGGGATCTTTGAACCAGCAATTTAATGATATAATGGAGTATACCTTTTTTATTTCGGATTCCATATAGCTAATAATTGGTTTGAAAGTACATGTATAATATACATGTAGTGAGTCAATGTACCTGCCCAGAGTCCTTATATTTCTAGGATCACACAATGAATCAATGCATGGAAATTTCACACTACAAATCATAAATGCATATGAATTTCACAGATTAGTTTTATGTTGGCTTTATCTGCAGGTATATGTACATGTACATATATATTCTCTGTGGCCTACACAGGCAGGGTTCTATAATGTACATGGCCTACACATGCAGGGTTCTATAATGTACATGGCCTACACAGGCAGGGTTCTATAATGTACATGGTCTACACATGCAAGGTTCTATAATCTACATGGCCTACATATGCAAGGTTCTATATTCTACATTGCCTACACATGCAAGGTTCTATAATCTACATGGCCTACACATGCAAGGTTCTATAATCTACATGGCCTACACATGCAGGGTTCTATAATCTACATGGCCTACACATGCAAGGTTACATGGCCTACACATGCAGGGTTCTATAATGTACATGGCCTACACATGCAAGGTTCTATAATCTACATGGCCTACACATGCAGGGTTCTATAATCTACATGGCCTACACATGCAAGGTTTCTATAATCTACATGGCCTACACATGCAGGGTTCTATAATCTACATGGCCTACACATGCAAGGTTCTATAATCTACATGGCCTACACATGCAGGGTTCTATAATCTACATGGCCTACACATGCAAGGTTCTATAATCTACATGGCCTACACATGCAAGGTTCTATAATCTACATGGCCTACACATACAAGGTTCTATAATCTACATGGCCTACACATACAAGGTTCTTTATAGGCTATTAATAGTGGCATCCTTCCCAAGGTTTTTACAACTGAAGACAGTAGCAATTAATTCACATAACACAATGTTCCATTTTATGACAAAAATACTCATTACTTTTTTACTTAGTATTTTAAGCCAAATTTTCAGGGAAGGACATGTAAAAGCTAAATACTGGGAAAAACATTGGGAAAGGGGAATAGAAATATGGAAAATAAGTGAATAAGAACAGACCATGCTATGGGAATCTACTAATAATAAATGTTCACTCTACACACCCACTGTATTGAGCTATGGCACTTTTCAGCAATTCAAGGGAATACCACAATGTTATACATTTAAACTAAGCATCAATGCCTGAGGCAATTAACTCTTTGTCCTTATAGACACAATTGTCATGATACATACTGTACATATATTGACACAAAAACCACACCAAATAAAATCACTTGCCCAATCCTATAATGTGTGTAAATAGCTATCAATTAGACTACAATGGCATTCAGTCAAGCTGTTACAGCAAGTTTACAATATACATTGACCATCGTCGCAGTCAATGATATTCAAACACTACAATTTCCACTTGCCCTTTTTACCTAATTATATACAGTAATATATTCATATTGTAATGTAGGCTGATGACACGAATTTGCTTTTCCTATTCACAAATGTTGTCTTATTTCAAGTGAACTGAGATGTTTACAGGATTGAGTTCACTCGACTTGTACAGGATTTAAGATTGTTATATTTATCTCAATATTGTCACTCACATGATGTTGTATCAGATATCATCAACAGCAGACGCAATGTAGGGATCGTATTCCGATGAATGGACCGCTTAGCAAGTAATTTACATATCATAGATAATGTTAATTTATGGGTCTCCAGTTTTGTCAGGCGATGTTGTTTATAATATCACACTGAGAGGGCGCTACCATAAACATGACTAACAGTACAAATGTACTGTGTAACTTTTCACCTCTTCATGACCCTTTCGTTGAAGTTTCGAGACTGACACAAGAGAGAGGGGCCGTTCCAGCATATGTGACTATGTTGCTATGTATAACATTGCTGTTAATGTTAATTTAACATTCCTGTATATGATTTTAGCGACCGTGAAGGAAACGTTAGTTTATTCTGAATAAATGTCTCGTATGACATTACGAATTTACGTTACCCGACATTGCATTGCATGAACAAAAGTCAAACCATGTCTCTTTTTTCAGATTTCAACCGTTTTCTAAGATCACGTCAGAACAAGTACATCAAAAGATATGCATCGGATAAAGAATTCAATTGTTTTTGAACTGGGAAAGAATAATTTCCTGCGAGGAGTAATACGGTATCTTTGCACTGATCTGCGCCACACATGCACGTGTACGTGTACTTTCACTCGTTGACAAACATGAAACAAGCATCTCAATCGATCGGATGACATTTTGGAAGTGTATCCCGATGTGTTGTTATTGATTTATGCACTGGGTTCTTAACTATCTTCAACTAGCAACTGTTACTTACCCATTTTCATCTCGTTGAACCACGCTCAAAGGACAAAGGGGTGTCCGTTCCTGTGATTCCATATCGTCTCACTCTCTGTTTCTCAACAATTTCTCTGCTCACTCACTTCCGTGTTCATGCAACTGACGTCACAAGAAGTCGGAAACTCGTCAGGATCTACGAATGCAAGACACCAGAACTCCAACTCTGATATATTCCAACGCTACGTGATATTTACCCGATAAAATGTGAATGTACGAGCGTTAGTATCTTCGTCAAAACACGAAGTCTATGTTATTGCAACTAAACTGTTAATTAGTCGATCAACACATCGTGGAGAAAATCAGCGTTGTTATGTTGCATGTTGTTCACATATTCAAATGTACCACTAAAAACATCGCACATGCGTACATTCGTCAACTCCCAGAATGCATCACGGCGAGCTCACGCTGCAGATCAGGGCAGATCTGAAGGTACGGTGACGGATCAACTCGTCCCAATTTCAGCTCGTCCCATTTCAACTCGTCCCACTCAACTCGTCCAATTTTCAACTCGCCCCAATTTCAACTCGCCCCATTTTCAACTCGCCCCAACTCTTTGCAATATAATTTACCTGTGCATATATGAAATCGAAGCGAGTAGTACTAATGAAGTACCACTTGCGCTGTAAACACATACTACAATACTTAGTTGCGTTTACTAGGGAGAGGAGACACGTCTCCAAAACCCGTACGCGCGGAAGTCGTAAGCGTGTCAGTCACTAATATTCTCCCTGGTTATTATCATTATTATTTCTTATTTGGGTTGTAAACATTAAGTCCTAATGTGAAAAGTGATATTCCATGACTGGGGAAAGTTGTTGTGCTAGTATAAGTTCTAGATCTACCAAACACTTAGCCAAAACCCACACCACTTTCTGCTACGAAATGTTACATTTGCTACGCTTCAACTGGCTACGTAGGTAAAATCATGTAAATGTTTCTGTCTCCGTACTTCGAGTCCATGTATCGTTTAGATTTATAAACGTTTCCTAGTGTTGTTGGGGCGAGTTGAAAATGGGACGAGTTAAAAATGGGGCGAGTTGAAAATGGGGCGAGTTGAAATTGGGGCGAGTTGAAATGGGACGAGTTGAAAATGGGACGAAGTGAATCGCAATCAGATCTGAACGTCAACAAACAAAAACCTTTCTTTTGACATATATTATAAACATGGTATGAAGGAAGTGTAGTTTATGACTTAGTGAATAATATAGTGAATATATTAATTACTATATATGTAGTAGAAGTTGTCAACCATATATTAGTCTAAATGCCAACGTGGTCTCCAAAGCGTTTCAGATTATAAAACATTTCACATTGGGTTGATTTGAACACGATATTCTAAATTTAAGCTTGCGACTTCACCAGCTGGAGAGTAATGCGCTCATGAATCAGCGCTAATTTATATTCGAACATTCGATAGCTGATCAAATTTATATTTTTGTGTTGGTGAGCAAGTTTTGATCATATTTAGATGCGAGTTACAAGCGATATGTTGTAAGCTTACTGCTTTCGTTTAGATGTACGAGATTACAAGATCTAGACGTTGTGGACGACGTCATAGTTTTGTGCAGTGCATATATTACTTTAATTCCCAGTCTCCGTGCAATTACAAGAAACGAAACAACCGTCTAAGGCAGAATTATCCGAGGTAACCATTCTCTTGCAATTGTTCTCGAATTTGAAGATGGAAGCTAGGACAGATTTGAACTTTTGTTGAGTAAAAGTACGAGTAAAAAAGAATGTACTATGCTTTCTTTTTAACCTATGCACCGAGACTTACTAAATTAATATCTAATCCGTGTCGTCAATCAGGGATATAGTATACATACAAGTGCTTATGTGGTACCGAGCTAAGACTTTATTGTGCACTGAAAATCGACGTAAGGTGGCGCTATACAGTTTAGAAATGAAGACCATATGACAGTTGAGAAGTTTATACACGTCTGTTTATAAAAACCCATTTACAGTTATACCAACACCTCACTAATACTTTAATACTTGAGACAGAAGATATGTTATCTTTCTCTTACATCTTTTTTGTCTGCAATTCAGTGTCGTATAAGTATCTAAAACAGAACAAAATATCAAGTATGGCAAGGCAAAATCCATAAGTACTGCCAACAGTCGTGCGTATATGTTTTTTTAAAAATAATATCATATTGGCAGAGAAAGCAAGACACAAATTACAAACCTTTCAAAATGACATGTCTTTCTCAGCTACCATGCATGGAATAACCATTCTGGCATATGACTCTACCTGCAGTCGAATCGTTCACCGCGTGCACATTTCTTGACTTCAATTTCTAAGTTTTTCTTTAACTTGAATAATCTTGAATTCATGGTTTCCAAATTGAAGGTACTCACAATCTAAGTGTACCACCAGAAATCTGATAGACAGTCCTAGCTTGGTACCACTTTAATTTCCGTATTTAGGAAATTATGAGCGAAAAACCGGACCAAAATCGCCGTAAAATCAAAAGTTCTACAAATAATTCATAAATTGATTTTACTGGCACGAAGAGATATCAGTTGAGGTTTACGATTATACAGTATCTAAAATAATGGACTTTAGTGAAATTACGGTGTTGAAATTCGAGAAACTCAACTTTTGTGTCATGTAAAATGTATCGGTCGGAGCTTCAAATTTAAAAAAATTGGTACATCATATAGCAAACATAACAAAGTGCATACTTTATCAAAGCTTGATCATGTAGATTTTACGTTTAACGAAAACATTGCATAAAACAATGTTTTTTTTTATAATTAGGAACAAAAAACTATGGTTTTGCCCTTACGGGAGGCATTCAGTTTAAATCTGGTGATAGTTTCTAATGCAAGGTGTTTGAGAGAAGTCCACTACCATAGAACGGTAAAATATTACAAAAACAAAAATGGAATGGAATGATCAAAGATCTGAAAAAGCAAGACATCGCCAAAGGCTGATTTAGATTATTCCTCAGTGGACTCCGACTCGATTCCATTTTCTTCTTGTGTATGGGACATTGTCAGAATTGAACCCCAACTTACTTGTTTTTCAGTCCTCCTTGTCTTATGCTTGTCCATAAGACAGGCAGGAAGACTATGTCTTACATGAAACATTGTAACATACTGGATTAACGCATCAGACTTAGCACAGGTGGTGTTCACGTTACATATCATTGAAACTATATCCATCAGAGAACTCCGATATGCTTCCTCCATAAGCTTTGGATCGGAGGAAACATATCGGAAACCGCGAGCCTGCGCAGATATTGCCTGTGCACGGTTTTCGAGTAAAACATCAAACATTGGCACAAGATACAACAGTATAGTCAAAAAGTGGGTTTAGTTTAGTCATGTAAAATATTTTTCCTAATACGTATACCTCATAGACATTAAAATGGGTCTGGGCAATTTTTTTCATTCAAAAATAATATACACAGGCTCACAGTTATCGAGTAAAACACACAGGTTTGAACAGCAATCACCAGAGCAGATAGGAAATAGGTTTAGTTTAGACGTTTTAGTTTACTTTAATTTCTATGGACATTATAAACTAGTCTCGGTATTTATTTACACGAAATCCGTGCGGGCGTGGACAATACAGTCTTGCAGTGTACGTCATTTTGTGTATGTTACTATAAAATATTAAATATTTTTCTAAAAAGAAAAATTATACAAATTACAAAGTTTTACAAATTTTGTACGAGTTCAAATCTAAGAGTAAATATACTACACAATGTAGGTGTTTTTTTTCTGTTAATGATTTATTCGTCTAATGTAAATATGGTCTAAAATGTTGGAGATTACGGACTTTGTACAATCATTACGAATCATTCAACTATTTAGACAGAGTAACAATTATTTGAAGTCAGACCCATCGTCATCCTGCTTCCCCGGAAAAATTTGGAATCAATAATATGGACGTCAACTAACTCCCGGACGGCTCTACTAACTACTTGTTCAGACCATAATCCAGGGCCTATGTTTGGTCAAATTTTAACATCTGCATATTCTTGTTCTATAATGTTTGTAGCTGAAGTGATTGCAGTCTCATTTCATGATTTCAGCATTTCGCTGAAAATGATAGATTTTCATGTGTAAATATTGAAATATTCTGTGGAAATTTGTCAATCTATACTCTAGTTTAAATGTTTTCAATATATCTAATCCTATTGTAATAACTGAATACTTGGATTTTTCGGGTAAAGACGAAGTCGTTACTTTTAAAGCCTTTAAATATTTAACGTTAAGTCGTTGTTTATAAAAAAAGAAGGTAATTCTTTTGATTTTTCTGCACGAATTATTACTAAATGTAAATGATAGGTGTAAATTAAATCTATGAAAGTGGACAGACCTAGACTAAGAGGCCCGATTTCTTTGCTACACGTGTTTCGTTGTGCACATAACTAGTTACATTGTACGACTAGGACAAGGAAAGACCCTGGTCTAGTCATGGCGTATTGTTTCACAACCGAGTCATGCATGATCCTGTCAACAAATTGAATCATTCGTTGCTAAGGTAACTGGACATGGTGCCTTGTTTTCGACCATACTTCCTTACGATGGGTGGTAGTATTTGACGATGACAAGCAATGAATATCAACACACCAATGACGGGTATGCATAGCAGACAACAAAACACCCAACAGGCTTTACAGAAGTATCCCGGAGTGAGGAACTTTGGCCAGTCGTATTCATCCTGGTCTTGGTCAGGCACCCTATTGATAGGTTCGCTGAAAGTACGCCGAAGGGTGGAAGTATCTTGAAAGTCATCAAACGATGTCGCCCTGTTCAGATCATCGCCTTCCTCCAAGTAAACTTGTTCTGTGGCAACGTAAGCCTCGTCGGCCATCTTCTCGGCTTCCCCATTCGGAATATTTAGAAGTGGGCCCCATCGAATGTCCATCGACCCTGTTAGTCGTGAGTGCGGAATCGCTTTGTAAACGTAATCATGTGTCACACCGGTGTTGTGAAATGATTCCAGAGTCCGAGGCGCAGTCGTCGGCCAAACGTTGAACACAAGGATGCGACAACCTTTGGTTCTCCTGCTGCAACTTTTATCCACTACCACGAGATCGCCATCGGGGGTCACCGCCAGACCGGGTGAATCGGTAAAACAGAATGGTCTGAGATCAAAGCTGTGAATTTCATTTAACGCTGGGTCTAAGACACATACGTGACTATTAGTAGTGGTAATGATGTTGTCGTAGGTATCAACTGCTAAACCCTCGATATGGTTGTTAAAGTTACAATCGTTGACATGATTACCAGTACGATCAAACACCCTGACGCAAGAAAACTCAGTCAGGATGACGTTGCCGTCACTCTGAACAGCGATGTGTCCTTCCAAAGGCGCACGTAATTGTAAGGCGCGAATGAAATCACCAGTTTCTGTAAATGTTAACACCTGGCACATCGCCATGTACGTGTCCTGCCTCCCTTCTTCAACACACTTGACATAGACATTACCCGCTCGACAACATACAGCGCGTACGATACAACCGCTTAGAATAGATTCAGCGAATTTCGTCGCTATAAACTGCCCTTTGTCATTGAAGGAAAGTAAAACGCAACCCTGTCGACCAACTAATATGATATCGCCTTCAGTTGTGACGGATATACCAAAAAAGTAACATCCTCCCTTTCGTATTGTTCCCGTTGCTATGATACGCCCTTCCTCTTGCCTAGCGACAACAATTGTGGTCTCTGCCGTCCAGTCTGTTCGACAACACCAAATATCGCCTTTTCTAGAGACTGTTATGCCTGAAATATCAAGATGGAGAGATATAATGAAATAAGAAAATTATGTAAATATATTGTAAGTATTGATTATCGAATGACATCTGAGAATTTATAGTTAAAACTAGTATAATCGTCGGAGTTCCCATAGGTCTGATATCAATACTTTTCCCCACACGGTCCTAAATTTTTACATGTATGCCTGTTTACCTCCATTTACATTTGATCAATATTTTACCATTCACCATTATAGTTGTTCATTTCTGTAAGTTAACCGAATACTCAGGATCGTTTAAAACCAACAAAAACAACCACAATTTTACTCGTTGAATAAGTCATGAATATTTTCTCCATGGCAAAATCAAATGAGTTCTAAAAATGTTCTCGCGTGAGCTGCATACTGTATGCACTATTGACATGGATGTATACACATTCAATCTTCATTCAGTATCTTTTCTAAGATTGCAATTGTGTACCAGTTCAGTCATTGAACGATAAACATTTAAAACATGTAGCACAACAAGAACAAATTTTACAGGACGGAATGGCATGTGATTTGAAACTTAAAACTGTTATGGCTATTTGAAATTGAATTTGAAATATACAGACACTGCAGTGGTCGATCTAATGAAACGATCAATTAAAGTACCAGATTCATAAACCATTAAAAATCCTATTAATGTAATAATCGTGTTCTTATAAAACATGTCATACATTCTAACAAAGGCGACAAGGACAAATAAAACGTCATGGCATAAATTGTTAATTCAGTACCTCTTCATGGACAAATATTTCAACGTTATCAACTGATTTTTAACCCTCACTAGTATTATATTATACTACCTGGTACCAACGCCCCTATATTGTTGTACTATTCTTTCGCGTTGTGGCGAGGGCATTGTACACTGATCATTAATCTCCTCTCCAAACAACGGTTCACAGGAATTGTAATCCACTAAAAAATCCATTCTTGGTATGGCCTCCACATTGTTTACAGTTAAAAGGTGTATTTGTAAAGTAAATAACGGTGAAGAGCGAGTGCTGTATGAGTTAGCGACCAGTAAATAGTTTAAACAGAATTGTATTGTTATCCCGGGTATACGGTTACGATTAATTGTTATACAAGGCACTGATCGTGAGAATGACAATGGCTACTTGTTACAGTACTGCTCAATGTGTCCAGTAACCTACTGAATGGTACTGCAGGGAAGGTAATAATGAACGTAGGCGTGTTATTTGTTTCTACGTCTGATTTTCCTCGACCAAATCTTCATAAATGTTAAACCAGAATCGTTTTGAATAACACACATTACTTTCAATTCTTCATCCTCGACGTGTTCAATTTCTGAAGACTGTAATAGTTGTAGCGAGAGGTTGGGTAATTTTTTCTCTTGGCAATTACTTTGGTAGCAATTTGGAAAAGAATATCACTCTAAAATTAGTAAATACACATGCAGATAGTTCCATTATTTGAAGCAGCCTTCGTCCAATATCTAACAATACCATTCGATTGGCTCTAGTCCAATATTTGCATGTTGTCCTGTCCATGATGTGCAGGTCACGAACTATCGTAACTGTTTTGTGTATGGTCAATAAACCCAATCACTTCTTGACGGTCTTTTTTGACAACCAAGACTTTTGGTGAATGGTTTCTTTCAGTATACAATTTGTCACTGCGCAATGGTTCGGATAACCTTGGAGGAATTATACTGACAGTCAGTATAATTCCTCCAAGGGATACCATACCAACTTATCGTCGTTGATATAAAATATACCTCATTACGATTATTTGCCTCAATAGCTTTTATGTTTCAATATATTCATAATACTTCTAAACATCGACACTGTGGTTTTATATATATATATATATATATATATATATATATATATATATATATATATATATATATATATATATATATATACTATTACGCTCTGCCACTGCGGTATAGAGCACTGTCTTAGCAGATTGATACTCACCGAGTTATATATATATATATATATATATATATATATATATATATATATATATATATATATACTTAGTATATAAACTTTTGCGTGTTTGATGTATACACGCGTCTTCCGATTTTTTTCGTTACCGAAACTATTCCCTACTGTTTAAAACTAATTTTGTATTCGATAGACCAAAATATTACACCTTAACCAAGCAACCGAAAAGACCACCCCTCTATTCAACAACTAGTGACTCGGGTTCTACAAACAGAGCTTTATGCCCTACCTGATATGGTATACGGTGAAAGGGTTTCACAGTAGATATCTAAGTAGCCATTGCTAGTATTTGACTGGTCGTCGCCTTCTTGGAATTGACGTGGAAAGCAACACCATGTTACAAACTGTTCACTATTTATCCATGTCTTATCCTGGACTTCTTTCTTGACTTCACTAGATGCAGCTTTCACTATATTAACGCATTTTGGCGTCAATGGTCCACCGATACCCTTGTCCATACGATGATAACACCCTTTCCCTCCTTTGAACACATTTTCAAATCGATTCTTTTGAACTTCGTTATCTGCAGCATATACGACATCACCGTTACCGATGTATACAAACCATGTAGCGTCCTGGCCATGTTCGCCATGACACTCGAGTTCAATAAGATCACCAGGTTTACAGCGTCTCAAAAGCTGCTCCTTGTTAAGTCGGCGACTTCGTCTGGTCACGTCATAGATTCCTACCCCTTCCATATATTTCACATTATTTGTCACTGGCTCCCACTCCGGTGATAATTGGTGCAGGCAAACTGAATTACTGTTGTCGATTTGTTCCATTGCTAAACTCGCCATTCTTCAAGCAATCCGAAGTCGGTCGGTCGGTCGGTCAAGAGCACTAACAACCGTACACGACGAACACACTGTTCATAATTACCATTTGCTATCGTCCACTTCAATATCTGAATGTCAGTTGTTCGGATAACAAAAGAGTTGGGTGACTAGGTCATGAGAGGACACACCTTCTGTAAAGACATAGCGGTATTTTATTATCATCTTTCTTCACATCTGTACAAACTGACCTCGCTGTGATTTGAGTTTATACAAAACCCGTCCGCAGTCATGCGTATACCTTTATCTCTGGTTTCTTTGACATGCATCTTTTCTTCTCTTACACTCTGTCATCGTGTTTATAAGAGTTCTCCTGGACGGTACAATATGTTTCGTCACAATGCACGTCCGTTTCTTTCAAAATTTATTTCCCTATCATAAATTATATGATAACTTGACTCGAACGAACTCCATGAAGTTAGCATATAACACCATATCTTACAACATTGACTTTAAGTCAAGCTATACTTAAGCCAGCTTCCATAACCACTACTGTCACAAACTTGACAACATGTAAAGTGTATTTTCGACAAAGTAGTGGCACGTTTTCCAGGCTGGTACTTGTATTGGCAAACCTAGGCAATCTCAACACGGGTCCTTACTTCACGTACGCTTCTAACATTAAAAAATATCCGATGGATTTGACTTATGAGGTGCATTCAAAATTATCATATCTGTGTCACCAGAAATATTTTGAATTTTACATCGCTCCACCGCTAGTTACTATTGTATAATACAGACCGATTCTCGAGCGATACAATATGTACCTTAATTCGCATCTGCTCTGACTCCGACGCATTAATATTCTTTCTTTCAAGTTTTTGGAAACGTTATAGGATTGTCATGTATAGTACTATGTAGATGACTGCATAGTACTATACATGACAATTATTCATTTTGTATTTGTATGTTTCTCTTTTATGGAACATTTTTATGGCTTAAAATGATGACATCGTGGTGCCCATTTATACTGAAAGAATCCACAAGCATACATTGTTGGTTTCGCTGAATGCTATCATTTGCATTTTAACTCTCAGTGAAGTTACACAAAACCATGACAATTCAGCGAAGTCAGAGGACAAAGATGGAGCGAGTCTAGGGTCTCACTAACTGTCAACATCGATATAATTTATCATCTCTGATTTTAAATACATTTCTGGTGTAACAGTAAAAACACATACTTCCGACAGTTTCCACTTCGAGAATGAAGTCTTACATCTTGCGTTATTACATCTCAAACTTCATTTTAATGGTATCAAAGACAGTGGCGTGAAATTTCTATGACGGCATAAGTGTTAAATAGTGTACACTACATCATCAAAGAAGCATTTTGTGCTGGCGTGATATTGTTTGTGACTGAGATAGTTTTTAGCTTTCTTTGTTTTGTAAGGAGGGGTTTTATTAAATGTGCTGTATGGGTAAAATCAATAGTATGCTTGCAACACCCAAAGTAAAATATGTGTGTGTGAGTCTCTTAAAGTACGTCGAGACCGTAACAAATAAAAACAATAGGTGCCCGCATTCATTACCCACTATCTTATTGTATGTTAGAATATAAACGATGGCTTCGTTGTAGTAAAATATGGTTCAAGGTTAGATATCGAATACACATATGAACTCTCGTGTTGTTGACTCGTTTTGGTGTCGTCATCCGCCATATTGACGAGATCACATATAAAGAAATACAGGTTAGTTATGTTGACGAAGGGAAAGGATGAGGTAATTTGCAGGTTTTACAACTGATTGATCATGTATGTGTTAACATCAGTTCCTTCAAGTTTGGTTTTAGATCAGGCGAATGGTGTTAATAGACGTGCAGGTGGAAAGTGGACATTTACGTGATGCACACAGATTGAGATGGTAATATGTATGCCGCCATAACGATATAGACTAATTTTTTTTCTCATTCTATTTCATATCATCGCTTGTATTTTATTCTAGTTAATTTTAAAACTCGACAACAAACAATATGGTTAATGTTGCTGATAAGCACAGTCGTATCGTTTTGGATAGATATAGAAGTCGGTCATCTTTATTTTTTTGTCTGCCCTTCAAAATTTTCAAAAATCCGACTCTTCAAAGTGTTAGACTATCAACAGGTGTGTTCAGATCGAGCATAAAAACAGCACAAAATTATACCATTTATAATTATAAAACATAGAAATATTTGGTCATTTTACTCTGAGCTAGGACGGTGAAACCTTTTTGATTTATTCCTAAAATGTGACAACATAAAGGGATAGAGACTCATCAGCACGACTTTAGTTGACCTTGTTTTCGCTGCGAGCAAATTCCCCGGATGTTCCTATTTGTAACGTATTGCTCGTAATGCATTGCTTTGGCAAATTTCGAGAATGGTGCTGGAATCATCATGCGTGCATTGCGTGTAGGATGTCTGTGCCATTCAATCCCACCGGTTAATTTTAATTGTTCATTTTGTGTAGTCGGTTTGATTGATTTTGATATAAAATGCCAGCTATATAAAGTTGCTGTGATAAATCAAGTTTAATATAACATTTCCTTTGTAAAGGATTTGATAGAAAGAGTTCTTTAACGAGGTCAACAACTAATTGGTAGGAACAGCATGGCAGGAAGACTCGGGCGATGTTGGCGACGTTTTCGTCCACTTATTTCTACCGTACGACAATTTTACACTGCTCTACCCATGGCAAACACTCCAAAGAAAGGGTAATGATATTTATTGAAACGAATCAGAAAGCAGCCATACATTTATCTTAATATTGATCCAACTCTTCACGATGAGAGTCCGACAGATAAATATATCAACCGCCAAACTTAAATTGTACATTTGTCGACATACTTACTATCAGGTTATTCCATGTGTTCGTATATAAGTACTAGTTTTAATTAAACACATTGGCGTGTTATCAGTATCTCATATGTCTAAACAAAGTCAAGTAATCAATTCTGTCGAGTTATCTTTGTATGATTAAAAATTGCCATAAATGTCTATCACAACACTGAATTGTATTTTTTCCTCTGCTATTCATCTGTAGTCCAAATGTGATGGTTCGACTCGCAACCTACGAAGATATGAAGGCAGTCAGTGATTTAACAATTATTGAGGGCTGGGATTACTCCGTCGATCTAGTAGAAACTATGCGTCGTCTTTGTCCTGATGGGTTTTATCTAGCTGAAATAGATGATGAGATTGTTGGTAAGTTTCGTCTTTGTCCTGATTGGTTGTGCCGAGATGTAATATATGGTTGGTAAGTTCGTGTTGCTTTAACTTCCTGTTTTTAGAAGATATGTGCTGCACTGAGAAACGTTACCTGCAAAACTAACCATTTTCATAATATAATGTATTCCTGGACACGAAAAGACTATGATAGAGAAATGATTTTTAATGATTTGGGCAATACAAAACTACTAGATAATGAGATTTGGATATATTCGCACCAACAATTGTAGTTATAAAATAAAAGAGCCGTCGTTGTTGGGGCTGTTTCAGCTGGTAAAGTCGGAATTAACCGATAACCTCTCAACCTATCGCAATCGCTGTTTATGCTATAGGCATCATAATAATGTCTCTTTAGGGGACGATACGCATGCGTATCTTCGATATATCGAATATAAACAGGTGTTAGTTTCATTCTGATTATGAAATGTCTATCTATCTTTGATACAGGTACAGCTTATACAATTAACCACACGGATAGCCTAGCCTTCCAGTCACTCGCTATAACCAAGGAAGAGTATCGAAATAGAGGCATTTATAGGAGTCTTTTCTTCAAATGTATGGAATATAATGGTAAAAGAAATATTGGAGGAAATGCTGTTGGTGAAAAAAGGAGTCAAGGCCTTATTCGACAAGGTTTCACAAAGATAGATTTTGAGATAATAGAAATGAGAGGAATGGTAAACCGTTCAAAACTCACCCGACTTAATAACTGCATGCCTACAGACACGAAGATTCTACCGATGGGTGATATATCGTTTGAAAGTCTTGTAACGTATGATGCAAAAATTAACCCTTTTCGAAGAGCAGAGTTTCTGAAAATGTGGTGCATTGGTAATGATACTTTAAACTTTGCTGCCATGAAGCAAGATGAGAAAGGAAACAGGTCTATCGTCGGTTACATTAATACTCATAAACTTGTCCATGGTTTTGCTGTATTGCCCCTGTACGCTGATGATACTATCATTGCCGAATCTCTACTGTTTACATTGTTATCCAACTTACCAGACAATGTACAAATATGTATGAATGTTCCAGTACCAAACCAGTCTGCACTGGATTTGGTAAAAAAGTATAGTATAGATGTAGAAATGTATAAACTTATTCGTCAATACTCCAAACAAGTCATACCAGTGCCATGCAATAAAATATATTCTATTTTATCGCCGGATATGATGCCTGCATAGATTAGCTGAAAAAAGAGCAATGACTGAACACATCTCAAGTGCAGTAAGGCCTCTTTACTAGATTTCAAAATTGCGTAAGCAATCGAGGTTCCATCGTTTTACTCAACATCATATGTAAGTTAATAACAGTAATCAATACAAGTGCACTAAATGCCAAAATAAGTCTGATTTGCCTTTTCCGTTAAATTCAGAGGTTCTCCCATTCTCATTGTTTAATTGTGACTTGTACATTTTGCACTAAGTATTAAAATGCGTCTTTGTATGAAATAAAGATTTATCAAATGTTGGAGTGTAGAACGAAAACTCGAGGAGGGATGTCATACTTCATTGTTGTTTCTTCACGCATTGCCTGTACACGAAAAACAATTGTATACTCTTATCAGAACATGAAATTATCTCTCGTAATGAAAACAGATTTAAAATGAACGCCAAATAGTGCATGAAACTGTATACAATAGCACTACGCATGGAAATTGTACGCAACAACGTGGCGACATTAACTAATTGGTCAAGACAGCGAATTATGCAAATTAACTATCGAGTAATGTAATTATACCCACAACATATATACATGACATATATAACATATCATTCCATGACAACATAGTTTTCAGTTCTACGATGGAAAAGATCTTATGCTGTGGAACTTCTATGATCTTTTTTGTAAATTGTCGGGTACAGGTAAAGAATTCCTTATGTAGGTGGTACTTATATCTTAGTTCTAAACAACCTTTGTTACTAGTATGTACAATAAATCTGACAGTGCAATTGTTTGTAGAAATACCAACACTGTATGTAATAAGGAATCTGCAATGACAACGTTAACAGCATAGAGTGCAAATATCAAAATATCAAAATCTTCTTAACTTGCACTAACATATCCTACGACACGACACGTGCGGCTATTCTTACCCATACCTTCTTCTAATGCAACAAAACTGTATATTCTTACCATTCAACTAAACCTTACGACAATATGATTGGTTGATTTCAATAATCTTTTCATCATCTGCAATATATTACTACATGGAACTTCATCGAGTTTTCAAATTTTACAATGTAACATCTGAAGGTAAAATTACAGTTGGTAACAGAGAATGATCAACATGATCTACCAAAAACTTTATCAAATCAGTCTATAATAACATGATTAACAACTTGTCGGTATCCATGAGCAGAAAATCAAACCTCTGTTTCTGTCACCAACATAGCTGACATATTGTTCAAACAGTCTGCGTTGAATGCCTTGCTTTCGATGTCGTCATCGACTGCGATGTTTGCTGAAATTTAGGTTGTTTGCAATGAAATCGGTCAAGGACTCATTCTTGCACATAAAGCTGAAGGTGATATTTATTGAACCTAATATTAATTATGCGTCTCCATCCGATTTGTACTTAGATGTCCACATTACTTTGATTATCACAATGTTTAGTAGCGTTTATACTTTGATAAAGGATTGACCAGAGAATAGTGTTCTTTTGAGTGTGCAGACAGCGATGTCCACGTCACCTACAAGACGTGGTTCTCGAACTGGTTCACTGCATATGAAGGCACCACTACAGGTGGCCATGGACTGTTCATTCGTCATCGTTCATACGTGTCGGGTCACAACCTTGACAAGGACTAGGATTCGATCGCGAGCAGATACGTAGTGCAGTTCTCCAGTCACTGTCAAGACTGCACTTTTGTGGTTCATCGCCCACTGTTCAAGTTAAAGCATGTAAGTATTCGAAATTGCATTACGCTTTTCTTTAATTGTGTATTATAACCTGTGCATACCATTCGTCAGTGTGTACAGTCAGTCTCTAGGTCTGTAACCACTAATTTTAAACGTTTTAAATTGTCACTTACTATTACGATTACTTTATCACTCAGATTTGTTGTCTATTGAGTTGTCATTGGCCAAGCGGTTATCTCAGGTTAATACCACTTGCCAAGTATCGACTGTATTTGATGATATCAAGCAGGTATAAAAGGGCGTTGTTCATTTTGATTTGACCGTACCATACAGTTTGATATTTACAAGACGTAGGTTTCTTTGATATTGAACCCACACTGTAGTAATAAGAGTGGTGTATTTACAAGGTAACCCTTCGACGCCGACAATCTTTCGGTGAACAATTGAGATCGTGAACAAGTTAATTTCTGTAAAGATTACAAAAACACCAATACGTTGTCAAACAGTTAAGTTTTGGGTGATTCGAGTTACTTTGATTTCGTGAAAAACTAGTTGTTGAGGCGTATCCTTCGTTACCACTAGAACGTGTGCAGTATCTCCGTAGGAGTATAAATATTTATTGGCTTATTTATGTTATCTTTTTAGTGTATAAGTTGTGTCTTCGTTTTATCACTGTTATTGTATGATTTTGTTACAACAGGCGTTATAAATGACCCTTTTAGGGATTTCATAAAGCATTATCTTATGTTACATTATGTTATGGTATGCTATGCTATGTTATGTTATGTTATGTTATGTTATCTTATGTTATCTTATGTTATCTTATGTTACATTATGTTACATTATCTTATCTTATCTTATCTTATCGTATCACTTCGTCACTAACGCTAGCGCTAACTAGTGAGATTATATCGAGATTGATACATTTGTAATACTTCTTTTCGTACACCTTACCAAAATGAAAAAATAAAGCACAACATGTACTGATAGAGTGATATTAATCACATGATTATAAAACGTTCTGTCTTATCTTGGGCTAATGGCTACAGAATGTAAAATAGAAAGATTATTGGTGAGAATGGTTCATCTTTTCAAATATTACAAGTTTGTTTCTCTTTTACATACATGTATTTCGCTTTTAATTAATCAAGGTCACATCTCTTAATTCGGGTGGCTTCAAAAGAAGACATGAAAGCTGTCAGTGAGTTGACGATAGCTGAAGGTTGGGGTAATTCCGCCGATTATGTAGAGACTTTACGTCAGGTCAATTCAGATGGGTTCTTTTTGGCTTTCAAAGGAAGCGAACTTGTTGGTAAGTTGCGCCCAGACGATAAAAGTAGCAATCAATGTTAGTTAGATTTACAGTTTGCCGATAGATTGACACATTGTTATTAAGATGATATCGTGTTTCAGGTTCATAGATTTCGATTGTAAATACTTCAGGTATTGAGTAGTCTGTCATCACAGCGTGCCCGTCAAAGTAAATGACCAAGGTTTAGTCACATCTTTTTGCGATGACTTGAACACCGCCCTCTACACGTACATACTGAGAAGACTATACTACAAGTATATCTGAAGAAGAAACCGATGAAGATACCTAGACAATATTGATATTAAAAAAATGTCACTTTTAGCTTTATGTCTAAAACAAATATCATTGCCAAAAATTCATTTTAGTCAACATAACATCAGCAAACATCGCATGCGATGAGAGCACTATGTTAATTGAATGTGTGAAACGATAGTGGTTTAGTACAATGCAATACTAGTAGTTGGATTAATCTTTTTCTTTTTCATCGTCTAGATTGGCTTTCAAAATTAACTTTCGTATCTTTTGTGTCTATGCTTTTATTGACAGGTACAGCATATGCATTCAATCACACAGACGATCTCACTTTCTTTGGATTGTTTATCACCAAACAAGGACATCGAAAGCAAGGCATTCAACGAAGACTGTTTGAACAACTTTTCAATCATGCTGGTGACAGAAATATAGGTTTGAATTCTGCTGGTGAATACCGAAGAGATGTTAATGTTAAGATTGGCTTTAAACACATTGATTTTGAGACAAAGTCAATGATTGGCCAGGTTGATCATTCTTTACTGCCTACGATAAATACCCCTTCAGGTGTTAAAATTACACAACTCGATGAAGTTCCATTTAATGATATTACTGAGTATGATAAAGGGATCAATCAATTTAACAGAGCAGAATTCCTGAAAATTTGGTTGCAAGGAAAGAATGTGTACAGTTTTGTTGCATTAGAGGAAGGTATGGGTAAGAATGGGCTTGTTGTAGGATATGTTAGTGCAAGGCTGTTAGAAGAAGAATTTGCCATTTCTCCCCTGTATGCTGATAACGTTGCCATTGCAGATTCTTTATTACATACGGTGTTGCTGTCTCTACCAAACAGTTACACTGTGAGATTGGTTGTACCTACTGGTAACAAAATTAGCTTAGATCTAGCACGTAAGCACCACATAGATAAGGTATTGTTTACATGTACCCGACAATTTTCCAAAAAGATCATAGAAGTTCCACAACATAAGGTCTTTTCACTTGTAGGCCTAGGAAGTATGCTGGCATAGAATGGAATAGAGTAGAAATGAACGAGAAGCAGATAGAGAGACAGGTCGTGGAATACATATGTTACAAACATAGTTAAGAATTCTAGAAATCAGAAAGATAAGAAAACCATTTCTTGTAGTCTAAACAAATAAAACTTTAATGAAACTTTGATTACTAAGTAAATATGCTAATATTTTCATTAAAAGTGTTTGTTTTTTTAAAAGTAATTTTTAAAGTATGAATTGATGACAATATATTTCCTAGAAGGAGAATTTTTTTTATTTGATACTTTATAATTCTTGATATGTAAACAGTTTACGATTAAACATTTCATTACAAAGGGATTTAATTCACGAGTTAATTGATATAACTACGAATTTTAACATCAAATGAGTTACTTAACTAAATGATTTCATAATGACCTATTGTAATTCTAGGTATCAATCAAACACATTATTGTATATTATTTCATTGATCCAAAAGTTTTTGTTGTAAAGTCCATTATATACAAAATTTAAAGAGAACATTGTAAATGAATGAATATACACTTTTCCACCACTACACATTCTGAAAGTTATATTGGTACTTTTTCAAACATTGCATTTGATTTATTAAAGATATTACTTCTCGCAATTCTATTGTTTTATGTTGTGTTTTGGTTATCTATGTGCACTGAATTTACTATATTGTTAAACTGCACGACACTATATGACATTGTATCGTATTACATTACATTTTTTCATGTCATAACATATCATATAATATATATCATATCATATATCATATCATATATCATATTTATATTATATATATATATATATATATATATATATATATATATATATATATATATATATATATATATATATATATATATATATATATAATTAAATAAATCTGATAGTGCAATTGTTTGTAGAAATACCAAAACTGTATGTAATAAAGAATCTGCAATGACAACGTTATCGGCGTACAGGGGAAATAGCAAAAAGCAAACTCTTCTAAGAACTTTGCACTAACATATCTTACGACACGTACGGCTATTCTTACCCATACCTTCTTCTAATGCAACAAAACTGTATATTCTTACCATTCAACCAAACCTTACGACAATATGATCTGTTGATTTAAATGATCTTTTCATCATCATTATGGTACTTCATCGAGTTGTCAAATTTTACAATGTAACATCTGAAGGTAAGATTATAGTCGGTAACAGAGAATGATTAACATGACCTATCAAAAATCTTCTAATCAGTCTATAAAAACACTTTGAACAACTTGTCGGTATTCATCAGCAGAAAATCAAACCTCTGTTTCTGTCACCAGCATGGCTGACATATTGTTCAAACAGTCTGTGTTGAATGCCTTGCTTTCGATGTCCTCCGTTGGTGATAGACATTCCAAAAGAAAGTGAGATCGTCTGTGTGATTGAATGCATATGCTATACCTGTCAATAAGACCATAAACTGAAAGGAACCGTTTTATGAGGAACACTTGGACATATACTTGTTAACGATGAAAAAGGAAGAGTGTGTATGCAACTATCATTATTGCATTGTATCAAACCACTATCGTTTCATACATTCAATTAATACATTTGCAGTCATCGACTGCGATGTTTGCTGACATTTAGGTTGTTTGCAATGAAATCGGTCAAAGACTCATTCTTGCACATAAAGCTGAAGGTGATATTTATTGAACCTAATATGAATTATGCGTCTCCATCACAATGTTTAGTAGCGTTTATACTTTGATAAAGGATTGACCAGAGAATAGTGTTCTTTTGAGTGTGCAGACCGCGATGTCCACGTCACCCCTACAAGACGTCAATTAATCTCGAACTGGTTCACTGCATATGAAGGCGTCACTACGGGCGGACTATTTATTCGTAATCGTTCACGTGATCAGCTGTATATGTGTCAGGTCACAACCTTAGCTGGCAAGGACTAGGATTCGAGCAGATACGTAGTGCAATACTCCAGTCACTGTCAAGACTGCACTTTTGTGGTTCATCGACCTCTGTTCAAGTTAAAGCATGTATGTAGTTTTCGAAATTGCATTACGTTTTTCTTTAATTGTGCATAACCTGTGCATACCATTCGTCAGTGTGTACAGTCAGTCTCTGGGTCTGTAACCACTAGTTTTAAACGTAGGGTCACAATTGTCACTTCCTATTACGATTACAATATCACTAATTTGAATACTATCAAGTTATCAGATTTGTTGTCTATTGAGTTGTCATTGGCCAAGCGGTTATCTCAGGTTAATACCACTTGCCAAGTACCGACTGTATTTGATGATATCAAGCAGGTATACAAGGGCGTTGTTCATTTTGATTTGACCGTACCATACAGTTTAATATATACAAGCTGACGTAGGTTTGTATCGAACAAAGATTGTAGTACTAAAGGTGGTACATATACCAGGTAACCCTTCAACGCCGACAATCTTTCGGTGAACAATTGCGATGGTGAATAACTTAATTTCTGTAATGATTACAAGAACACCAACAATAAGTTGTCAAACAGTTAGGTTTTGGGTGATTCGAGTTATTTTGTGGTTGTGGAGGCGTATCCTTCGTAATCACTAGAACATGAGCAATGTTTCCACGGCTGTAAATATTTTTTGGGTTATTTATGTAGTCTGCAAGTTGTGTCTTCGTTTTATCAGTTATTTTGTTACAACAGGCGTTATAATTAGGGACCGGTCAGTTAATTCAGCCTGGGGGGCGAGGGCGGTGGGTTTGTAGGGGGGGGGGTCACCCTGTTTTTGAAATTGGCAGTGGGGGTCATGATGTATTCAAAATTGTGGATGGGGGGGGGGGAGGGGTCCTTGTGTTTTGGATTGTGATGGAAGAAAAAATTCCTTTACTACAATAGCACATAGTCTTGTCTGAAATGTGGTACATGTATATATTTGTTCTTGTCCCAGTTTCTTACATGAATTCTTTAATATTACTTATTAGTTCAAACATAACTATACATATACATATGCATGTATTAACTAGCTACCACACTAGTTACAGAACATGTCATGTACATGCTTGGCTGTTTCACAACCAATGCCTCGCTTATATTGCACTTTGGGGCAAAAGTGAACATGAAGGTTCGTAATGGTACTCTTCATAGATAGTTTTTATAAAAGAAGTTAATCTAAATTGTTCTACTCGTCACTATGAACTTGTCAGAAAGGATTACTACACTTTCTATTTTGGACACTACATTTTATTGACACTACAAATCACCACATCTCATCAGATTCCAGTTCAAGTTCTATACACTAGGTACGACCACCTAAGGTTCTCCAGCATACCGGTGACTTTACTATATACATGCAATATTAATGCTACTATACCAATGTTATGGGCCATTTTTATGTGACATGGGAAACTCATTTAAAACTTACCTTTAGGTTAGCTTTTCGAAGCTTGGAAATATTACCTCAAAGGCTATGAATAACCTAAACATTACCTTAATAGAAGCAAAAATCTGCAGATCTGCCAGGGGGAAAACCTCAAGGACTCCCTCATCCCCAGAGGTCACTCATGCATTCAACCAACAATCAAATGCACCAACAACCTTTTTACTGTCATAATGGTATTAAAATTTTCATAAATATTTTCACCCAATTCTAATTTGAGATGATATTGTCTTTTAAAAATGTGAAATGTTTGCCAAGATAGTCTAAAATTGCCTTAAACTCCAAGCCTCCCCTACGAATGATACTACTATTAGACGTGCTGACCTTTACTACATGTATTTAATGGTGTAATTTAACTTTTAAGAATATATTTCAACCCTATGTAATTTATAAAGAATAGTTTCTGATACTGGATGGTGCTGTCTTGTAAAGCATGGATTAAGTTATTGCTTGAAAGGGATTTTGTTTCAACAGGCGTCATAAATTACCCTTTAGGGATTTCATAAAGTATTATCTTATTTTACATGTAATGTTATGTTATGTTATGTTATGTTATGTTATGTTATGTTATGTTATCTTATCACTTCGTCACTAACGCTAGCGCTACATAGCGAGAGTATATCGAAATTGATACATTTGTAATACCTCTTTTCGTACACTTTACCAAACTGAAAAACTGAAGCACAACATGTACTGATAGAGTGATATTAATCACGTGATTATAAAATGTTCTGTCTTATTTTCGGCTAATGGCTACAGAATGAAAAATAGAAAGATTATTGGTGAGAATGGTTCATCTTTTCAAAAATTACAAGTTTGTTTCTCTTTTACATACATGTATTTCGTTTTCAATTAATCAAGGTCACATCTCCTTATTCGGGTAGCTTCAAAAGAAGACATGAAAGCTGTCAGTGAGTTGACGATAGCTGAAGGTTGGGGTTATTCCGCCGATTATATAGAGACTATACGTCAGGTCAATCCAGATGGGTTCTTTTTGGCTTTCAAAGGAAGTGAACTTGTTGGTGAGTTGCGCCCAGATGATAAAAGTAGCAATCAATGTTAGTTAGATTTAAAGTTCTAAAACAAATATCATCGCCAAAATTCGTTTTAGTCAACATAACATCAGCAAGCATCGCATGCGATGACAGCAATATATTAATTGAACGTGTGAAACGATAGTGGTTTAGTACAATGCAATACTAGTAGTTGGATTAATCTTTTCATTTTCATCGTTTAGGATGGCTTTCAAATTTAACTATCGTATCTTTTGTGTAAATGCTTTTATTGACAGGTACAGCATATGCATTCAACCACACAGACGATCTCACTTTCTTTGGAATGTCAATCACCAAACAAGGACACCGAAAGCAAGGCATTCAACGAAGACTGTTTGAACAACGTTTCGATCATGCTGGTGACAGAAATGTATGTTTGAATTCTGGTGATGAATACCGAAGAGATGTTAATGTTAAGATTGGCTTTAAACACATTGATTTTGAGACAAAGTTAATTAATGGCCAGGTCGATCATTCTTTAGTTCCTACGATAAATACCCCTTCAGGTGTTAAAATTACACAACTCGATGAAGTTCAATTTAATGATATTACTGAGTATGATAAAGGGATCAATCAATTTAACAGAGCAGAGTTTCTTCAAATTTGGTTGCAAGGAAAGAATGTGTACAGTTTTGTTGCATTAGAGAAAGGTATGGGTAAGAATGGTCGTGTCGTAGGATATGTTAGTGCAAGGCTGTTAGAAGAAGAATTTGCTATTTCTCCCCTGTATGCTGATAACGTTGCCATTGCAGATTCTTTATTACGTACGGTGTTGCTGTCTCTACCGAACAGTTGCACTGTGAGATTGGTTGTACCTACTGGTAACAAAGTTACTTTAGAATTAGCACGTAAGCACCACATAGATAAGGTATTATTTACATGTACCCGACAATTTACCAAAAAGATCATAGAAGTTCCACAGCATAAGATATTTTCCATCGTAGCCCTAGAGAGTATGCTGGCATAGAATGGAATAGAGTAGAAATGAACGAGAAGCAGATAGAGAGACAGGTCGTGGAATACATATGATACAAATATAGTTTAGAATTCTAGAAATCAGATAAGAAAACCATTTCTTGTAGTCTAAACAAATAAAACTTTAATGAAACTTTGATTACTAAGCAAATATGCTAATATTTTCATTAAAAGGGTTTTTTTTTCAAGTAATGTTTTAAGTATGAATTGATGACAATATATTTCCTGGAAGGAGAATTTCTTTTTTATTTGATACTTTATAATTCTTGATATGTCAACAGTTTACGATTAAATATTTCATTACAACGGGATTTAATTCACGTGTTAATTGATATAACTACGAATTTTAACATCAAATGAGTTACTTAACTAAATGATTTCATAATGACCTATTGTAATGGGCCTTAAATGTACATAACTGAACATAGAGTAATGATTATGGTTACAGAGGTATGTTCAACATAGCTAAATTGACAAGTCAGCTTATGTAGAGAGATTTTCGTCCAAAAGCTGTTTACGTATTTTCATGGCAAAGAAACAAATTACGCAAGGTTTTGAATGATGAAGGTGTTTGTTGACTGCATAACAAGATAATTTTCCAATCATATGCTGGTGAGTAATAAAATTCAGAAATAAACTTAGATCTAACAAGTTTGTACTTAGAGCACACTAGTACAAAATGGTACTCGTCCTCAATATAGTTGCACCCAAATAATATTAATAATAATAATAATAATGTTGGGTTCTTATATAGCGCTTCCCACTCCGTGCTCAAAGCGCTTTACAATTATTACCCCTGGCTCGGATCAGAACGGCAAAACGGCTTAGTTTTCCTCAACTCCCCGGGGAGCATACAATCCATTGCAGCCATTTAAGCGCATAGGATTAAAGTCTTCACATTGCAACCTACATCCTACCAGGTCCCTAGTTATACAGCTGGGTTGACTGAGGCACAGTCGTGGTTCAAATCTTGCCCAAGGACTTTAGCCACTCAGAAACAAACAGCAGGCAGCGACGGGGCTCGAACCTGCAACCAAGCCGGTCACGCTAACCATTCAGCCATCATGACTCCACATCATGACTCCACAAATGGGCAAATTCTTTCCTCGGGTGGTGTTCCAAGATGTCTACCCTTTTCAATAGCAAGGTCATGGATTGATATTCTCAAACGTGATAAAGCATTTCTAAAGTGAGACAGTGGTATGCATTCTAAGTATTTTTTACACGCTAAATGTGTTTTAAATTTACAATACATATACGTAATTTAGGTGAAGTGTTTACATCAGAATGGCAATCCTGCATGTGAATATCATAACATCTTTGTTTAAATAGCTGTAGAAATTACTCGTCATTTTCAGTACGTTGCTTTTGCCAAATCTCAGCAGATCCATACTGGCAAAGTAGAGTTTTAACATATAAACCCCAACAAGGGAATCCCTTTTCAGCTCTATCATATTGGTAACTGTAACAATCCTTTACAATTTCAGAGATATCACTTTGGGTACACTTGAGCTAGTAACGAATTATCTGTACATTTATATATGCATAATGGTCGGATAGGATATCGTCCAAGTTCACCCAGAGCAGCAATATGTATTACTACTAACCCCTAATATAAACTTACAAAATTTGTGATGAACTCTTTCTATGTCAGGGAAGGAGTGAGTACCCCAAATACCACTTGCATATAAAAGAATGGGTAAAATCTTACAATCAAATATACGAAATGCTGTCAGGTTTTAAACCTCTAAGCCTATGCAGTGTTATTTCCAGACTATGCAGTACAGTACTTGCCTGGTCAGCGATATAATTTTGGGCTTGGTACCAAATACCTGAACTAGAAAACATCACGCCTAAATAGTTATACTTTAAAACAACTTCAAATAATTTACCGTTCCAAAACCACTTTTCGGATTTCTTTAGTGGACCACCCTTCCTATAAACAACAATCTTAGATTTAGCTAAATTTACGGTAAGTCTCCACCTTTTACAGTTACTGTAACCTAAAAGTCTACTTAGAAGTCTTTGCAACCCAATAGGGGTGCTGCTAAATAGCGCTAAATCATCTGCATACAGTAAATAAAATAATGTCAACATATTTGCATACATAACAGTTTCAAATCCCTGATTAAGTGCATGTTCAATATCGTTTATGTAAAAACAAAATAGCAAAGGTGAGATGACTACGGAAGCGTATTAGTGCCAAGTTGTAAGGAAAAAAATAAAATTTAAAATTTAAAATTACGAGATTTCAATTCTCGTAATTACGACTTTTTTCTCGACGATGATGAAATGAGAGAGTTCTTCTCCCCAGTCCAGGGATATGTAAATGAACTAAACATGGGTGACCTCGATAGTACGGGTATCGACTGTTCCGAACTAAACTGTCCCATCACTATAGCAGAGATTCGGAAATGTATTGACAGACATAAAAACAACAAAGCCCCAGGGCAAGATGGGATCCCTGGAGAGTTTTGGAAATATGCCCCTCGCTAAATTTATGATGTGTTACATATTCTCTACAATGAAGTTCTTGATAGCGGTGTATTCCCTAGTATGTGGTCGATTGGACTGATTACACCTGTTTTCAAGAAGGGAAGTAAAGACTCCCCGGGTAATTACCGCAGCATTATGCTACTTGATGTCATAGGTAAAATCTACACTCAAATATTATGTGATAGACTTACCCTTTGGTTTGATAAGTACAATACTATAATTGAGGCGCAAAGTGGAATGGGACAGTTTAGTTCGGAACAGTCGATACCCGTACTATCTAGGTCACCCATGTTTAGTTCATTTACATATCCCTGGACTGAGGAGAAGAACTCTCTCATTTCATCATCGTCGTTCTGGTCGACATCTTGTGTATTTGGATTAAACAGGCCCTTAAAGTAACTGAACCATTCATTCTGTGTAATTTTGCTTGAGATACTTCCCTTATTCTGACGCAAACGTTGCCAAAACAGTCTAAAATTTTGTTGTTTTGATAGATTAATTAATTCATCACGTTTATGTTTCTGGTAGTCGATTTTCTTCTTACTAATTTGTAGCTGGCTTTGATGCGTAGATAGTTACTGAGGTTTTGATGGTTTCTACATTTTCTGAAGATGTTTAGAGAACGGTACACTTCTCTTTTTGTCTGGCGACACACATTATCAAATCTGGTATATTATGTAATCTGGTATATATGTAATCTGGTATATATGTTCATGATAATAAAGGGATATACGAATACAAAATATGGTACACCCAGAACCTTAAAACATACTTGTTCGCGAAAGTTTTCAATATTTGACTGTACAGTGCCTCTGAACTCTTCTTAGTATTGGATACAGGCGCTCTATAAATGTTTTGATTGATTGATTGATTGATGTCATCGTTGGCTGCGCTGTCGCTTGACTTCGGTCAGTAGTGCCAAGATGGCCAACGAAGACAAAGTCATATAATCTGGTATATATGTAATCTGGTATATATGTTAATGGTAATAAAGGGATATGCGAATACAAATTCTTACGAAAGGCACTCAGTTTACATCTGATTGAAAGTGTCGGCTTACTACAACTTACATGTGGCACACCCATGTCATCGTTGGCTGCGCTGTCGCTTGACTTCGGTCAACAGTGCCAAGTTAAGATGGCCAACGGAGACGGAGTCAAGTTTTAGCCTCTTACTTTATCCATCCAGGCATCATCGACGTCAGGACAAGGCATTCGAAAAGGCACTTTGTGCACATGCGCGTTCTCTATTTCAAGTCACACCTGTCAAACGTGTTCGATCATGCATGCTGCCAGGTACTGCTAGACGTAGGCCAACGGTTACGGCGGCGACACCAACATATCAGGCATCGCCACAGAGATTTTTGAGCTGTTCACCAACCATGTATTCTAATGAACCAATGTATGTATATATCATCCTCAATTCTAAGTCAAGGACCAATGCGTGTATGTCTTTTTATAATTGGCATAATTTAGTTATTTCTAGTAGATCATCCATGAAAGTGCAAGACAATATAGTGCAAGATCTCTTTGATGGCATCACATCATATCACAATATCACCACATTCGAAGCTTTTAACCACATTATCAGTATCGTTGGGTTGTGTTTGCTGCATTTATAATACTCCCCAACCGAATACGTTAATAATCTAAAAAGATGAAACACATTCTGTACTGATAGGGTGATATCAATGATTTGATTATCACAAGTTTTGTCTTATTTTGGGCTAATGGGTATAGATTGTAAAATTATAGAGAGTTTGTCGATACTCTAGCTAAGATGGCATGCCCTTTCAATTGCTTACATATTTCGTTTTCAATTAATCAAGGTCACATCTCCTTATTCGGGTAGCTTCAAAAGAAGACATGAAAGCTGTCAGTGAGTTGACGATAGCTGAAGGTTGGGGTTTCTCCACCGATTATGTAGAGACTTTACGTCAGGTCAATCCAGATGGGTTCTTTTTGGCTTTCAAAGGAAATGAACTTGTCGGTAAGTTGCGCCCAGATGATAAAACTAGCAATTAGGGAGCCGTCATTATTTACGGGGGGGGGGGCGGAGGAATTGGTTGATAAGAAGTGGAAATTCAACTGCCCTCCCCCATCCTGCAGGAAAAAAGTAAATGACCCCCCCCCCCCACCTGACTTTAGAAATTGGGATGACCCCCCCCCCCCCCGTTTCCATTATATACATGAAGTGGTGGGTATTACAGAGAGGAAATTATATTATTTATATTGCTACAATTGTAGCATTTGAACATGAACATAACAAAATAATGGTCAAACTCAGTAGTTTAGTTGGAGACACAACTGAAGTTCAGTGTATATAGTCAGAGAAGTGTGTGTGTGTGTGTGTGTGTGTGTGTGCACGTGAACAACATAAATTTTAAAGTCAAAATCCACTTTACCAATCATAATGATAACTTGATGTGGATATTACCAATATGTGATTTTTTAGATGTAATTGTTTTTAAGTGTTTGGCTGATGTTATTGACTGCATGCAGGGTTGAAGGTTTCTTTCGAAGTTTTCAGGGTAATGAAAGTTTTATGATCTGTAAAAGTAACAGTTGTTTTACAGTATACAGTAAATGTAATATGTACATAATTTCTGACACCACTTAATTCAAATTTTATTGGAAAAACAGTTTTTGCAGAAGGAATTTCTTACATTTACACATAATTATATCAGTATTTTACACATATATATGACAAAGTTTATATTTTATTTGTTTTTTTTAATCAAAAGAAAAACAATAGTGTGCTGATAAAGTTTTGCCACAGATAAGACAGATAAGCAACAACAAATCCAGTTACAACCCTTGTCTCACTTCTTTGTAATTTAAATAATCACCAGAAACAAGGCAAGTCTTGTGAGAGTAAAGGTAACCATCACAATAATGTGTGATATTAAAGTAAGCCAAATTACCCAAAGTTTGTTGGACTTCAGTACATATTTACAAACTGGGTGACAACCTGACAACTAATTGAGTCAAAGTTACATTTTATCTAACAGGTTAAATAATCCTGATACTGTGTACACAAGTTTTTCGAAACAGATTTTTGTGTAGCCCCCCCCCTACTATTCCCGAATTTTTCGGTAGCACCCCCCCCCCGACCAACTCCAATTTTCAAGTGACCCCCCCCCCCAAAAAAAAAAAATTCCTCCGACCCCCCAACCGTAAATAATGACGGCTCTCTTAGTGACGATAGATTGACATTGCTATTAAGATCATATCGTGTTAGACGACTTTCTGTTTCAGATTCATAGATTTCGATTGTAAATACTTCAGATATTGAGTCGTCTGTCATCACAGCGTGCCCGTCAAAGTAAATGACCAAGGTTTAGTCACATCTTTTTTAGATGACTTGAACATCGCCCTCTACACGTACATACTGAGAAGACTATACTACAAGTATATCTGAAGAAGAAATATATGAAGATACCTAGACAATATTAATATAAAAAATGTCACTTTTAGTTTTATATCTAAAACAAATATCATCGCCCAATATTTGTTTTAGTCAACATAACATCAGCAAGCATCGCTTGCGATCACGACACCAATATATTAATTGAATTTGTGAGGCGATAGTGGTTTAGTACAATGCAATACTAGTACATATAGTTGGATCCATCTTTTCATTTTCATCGTTTAGGTTGGCTTTCAAAATTAACTTTCGTATCTTTTGTGTCAATGTTTTTATTGACAGGTACAGCATATGGATTCAATCACACAGACGATCTCACTTTCTTTGGATTGTCAATCACCAAACAAGGACACCGAAAGCAAGGCATTCAACGAAGACTGTTTGAACAACTTTTCAATCATGCTGGTGACAGAAATGTATGTTTGAATTCTGCTGGTGAATACCGAAGAGATGTTAATGTTAAGATTGGTTTTAGACACATTGATTTTGAGACAAAGGCAATGATTGGCCAGGTTGTTCATTCTTTACTGCCTGTGATAAATACCCCTTCAGGTGTTAAAATTACACAACTCGATGAAGTTCCATTTAATGATATTACTGAGTATGATAAAGGGATCAATCAATTTAACAGAGCAGAGTTTCTGAAAATTTGGTTGCAAGGAAAGAATGTGTACAGTTTTGTTGCATTAGAGGAAGGTATGGGTAAGAATGGTCGTGTCGTAGGATATGTTAGTGCAAGGCTGTTAGAAGAAGAATTTGTTATTTCTCCCCTGTATGCTGATAACGTTGCCATTGCAGATTCTTTATTACATACGGTGTTGCTGTCTCTACCAAACTATTGTTCTGTCAGATTTACTGTACCTACTGGTAACAGAGGTAGTTTAGAACTAGCACATAGGCACCACCTACATAGGGAATTGTTTACCTGTACCCGACAATTTACCAAAAAGATCATAGAAGTTCCACAGCATAAGATATTCTCACTTGTAGCCCTAGAGTGTATGCTGGCATAAAATGGAAAAGAGAAGACATGAACGAGAAGCAGATAGACAGACAAGTTGTAGAATACATATGATACAAATATAGTTTAGAAATTTAAATCAGACAGATAGGAAAACCATTTCTTGCAGTCTAAACAAATATAACTTTAATGAAACTTTGATTACTAAGTAAATATGCTAATATTTTCATTAAAAGTGTTTTTACAAGTAATTTTTACAAGTATGAATTGATGACACTGTTATTTTCTGGAAGGAGAAAAAAAGGTTTTGGATAATTTTGGAATGTCAATAGTATACGATTACATATTTCATTGCTAAGGGATGTAAGTAGTGCGTTAATTGATATAATTATGTTCAATATTAAAATAGTTATTTAAACTAAATGATTTCATAATGACCTATTGTAATCCAGATACACATTATTGCATATGAATTTCATTCATCCGAGGGTTTTTTGTTGTAAAACCCATTATATGGAATATATAGGAGAATATTCTAAAAGGATGGAAATAAATACTTCCACCACTATACTTTCTCAAAGATATACATTTCATATGGGATACTGGTATCTTTTCAAGCATTGCATTTGATTTATTAAAGATAATACTTACTCGCAATTCTATTGTTTTATGTTCTGTTTTGGTTATCTATGTGCACTGAATTTACTATATTGTTAAACTACACGACACTATATAGCATTGTATCGTATTACATTACATTGCTTCATGTCATAACATATATAATATATATCATATAATATATCATATTATATCATAATTATATTATATATCATATCACATATCACATATCAAATTGTGTCATATCATATATCATATCATATATCATACTTATATCATATATATATCATATCACATTGCATTGCATTCAGTATGTTGTATTACTGTATTAGACGGTACCGTGTTGCATTATATCGTACTGTATTGTATCGCACTGTATTGTATTGTATTGTATTGCATTGTATTGTATTGTATGTATTGTATTGTATTGTATTGCATTGCATTGTATTGTATTGTATTGTATTGTATTGTATTGTATTGTATTGCATTGTATGTTTTCCGACAATTTAACCCTTGTATCGACTAGTTGTGACATGGCCTCTTAGGTAACTATATGACGAAAAGAGTGAGGAGTCAATACTTGCAAAATATTTCCAATATTCCTAGTGTGACTTTGTGAGTCTAAGCTGTTCTTGAAAGAGTTCAGAGTTTGTGATGTGACAACAGAGGCAGGCAAATTATTGCACGAGGTGTAGATTTAGAACATCTAAATTTCTTGAGTTTTAGCCGATGACCTCATGTAACACTGGGTGAGACGAGCCACCGATCGTGGTTTAAATATGACTCAGGGTGATAAGGGTGTAGTGCCGAAAATATGCTTTTATAAAAAATCAAATTGCATTTTTGCATTTAAGCCCTGATGGCAATAACCCCATGACAAGTACATATATATACCAAGAGGGTTGATCAGATTGACCATGACATACAAAAGTAGGTTTGTTTGACTTAATTATCCAGTCAAGGTTTGGCGATTCGCACCAAGACATATTGGAGAATATGCTGTTGGTGAAAGGGGAAGTCAAAGCCTTATTGGAAAAGTTTTTCACATAAATCGATTTTGAGATAATACAAAGGAGATCTAGAGGATTGGTAAATCATTCAAAACTCACCCTACTTAATAACTGCATGCCTACAGACACGAAGATTCTACCGATGAGTGATATATCATTTGAAAGTCTTGTAACGTATGATGCAAAAATTAACCCTTTTCGAAGAGCAGAGTTTCTGAAAGTGTGGTGTATGGGTAATGATACTTTAAACTTTGCTGCCATGAAGCACTTGATGAGAAAGGAAACAGTTCTGTCGTCGGTTACATTAATACTCGTAAACTTGTCCATGGTTTTGCTGTATTGCCCCTGTACGCTGATGACACTATCATTGCCGAATCTCTACTGTTTACATTGTTATCCAACTTACCAGACAATGTACAAATATGTATGAATGTTCCAGTACCAAACCAGTCTGCACTGGATTTGGTAAAAAAAGTATAGTATAGATGTAGAAATGTATAAATTTATTCGTTAATACTCCAAACAAATCGTACCAGTGCCATGCAATAAAATATATTCTATTTTATCGCCGGATATGATGCCTGCATAGATTAGCAGAAAAAAAAGCAATGACTGAACACATCTCAAGTGCAGTAAGGCCTCTTTACTAAATTTCAAAATTGCGTTAGCAATCGAGGTTCCATCGTTTTACTCAACATCATATCTAAGTTAATAACAGTAATCAATACAAGTGTACTAAATGCCAAAATAAGTCTGACTGGGCTTTTCCGTTAAATTCAGAGGTTCTCCCATTCTCATCATTTAATTGTGACTTGTACATTTTGTACTAAGTATTAAATTGCGTCTTTTGTATGAAATGAAGATTTATCAAATGTTGGAGTGTTGAACGAAAACTCGAGGAGGGATGTCATACTTCATTGTTGTTTTTTCTTCACGCATTGCCTGTACACGAAAAACAATTGTATACTCTTATCAGAACATGAAATTATCTCTCGTAATGAAAACAGATTTAAGATTTGAATAAAATTTCAATTATATTCAAATGAACGCCAAATAGTGCATGAAACTGTATACATTAGCACTACGCATGGAAATTGTAAATTGTAAATGTAAGCAACAGCATGGCTACATTAACTAATTGGTCAACACTGAGAATTATGCAAATTATCTATTCAATAATGTACATTATACCCACAACATATATACATGACATATGTAACATATCATTAGTATATCAATAAGGGTTCCTTTATGGTGACAAATCACCTACATTGTATATTCCGCAACTTGGCTCTACCCGCTTTATCATTCATTTCTACTCTATTCCATTCTATGACAACATAGTTTCCAGTTCTACGATGGAAAAGATCTTATGCTGTGGAACTTCTATGATCTTTTTTGTAAATTGTCGGGTACAGGTAAACAATTCCTTATGTAGGTGGTACTTATATCTTAGTTCTAAACAACCTTTGTTACTAGTATGTACAATAAATCTGACAGTGCAATTGTTTGTAGAAATACCAACACTGTATGTAATAAGGAATCTGCAATGACAACGTTACCAGCATAGAGTGCAAATATCAAAATATCAATATCTTCTTAGAAACTTGCACACTTTCTTACACATGAACCCCATATCAATTATTGAATTATTAAACGTAATATTAATTATGCGTCTCCATCCAATTTGTACTTTTTTTTATTTCAGTTTGTCTGGTTTTATTGTCTTGATTTTTTTTTAGTATAAAAAAGTTTCCTAAAACAACAATACAATTAAGCTGTGTGACTCAACTGCACAATATGTCCACATTACTTTGATTATCACAATGTTTAGTAGCGTTTATACTTTGATAAAGGATTGACCAGAGAATAGTGTTCTTTTGAGTGTTTAGACAGCGATGTTCACGTCACCCCTACAAGACGTCAATTGAATCTCGAACTGGTTCACTGCATATGAAGGCACCACTACAGGCGGACTGTTTATTCGTAATCGTTCATGTGATAAGCTGTATATGTGTCAGGTGACAACCTTAGCTGGCAAGGACTAGGATTCGAGCAGATACGTAGTGCAGTACTCCAGTGACTGTCAAGACTGAACTTTTGTGATTCATCGACCTCTGTTCAAGTTAACAGCATGTATGTAGTTTTCGAAATTGCATTACGCTTTTCTTTAATTGTGCATAACCTGTGCATACCATTCGTCAGTGTGTACAGTCAGTCTCTGGGCATGTAACCACTAGTTTTAAACGTAGGGTCACAATTGTCACTTCCTATTACGATTACATTAATTTATCACTAATTTGAATACTATCAAGTTCTCAGATTTGTTGTGTATTGAGTTGTCGTTGGCCAAGTGGTTATCTCAGGTTAATACCACTTGCCAAGTACCGACTGTATTTGATAATATCCAGCAGGTATAAAAGGGCGTTGTTCATTTTGTTCACTTCAATATTTACAAGCTGACGTAGGTTTGTGTATTGAACCAAGATTGTAGTACTAAGGGTGGTACATATACCAGGTAACCCTTCGACGCCGACAATCGTTCGTTGAACAATTGCGATGGTGAACAACTTAATTTTTGTAATGATTACAAAAACACCAACAATAAGTTGTCAAACGGTTAGGTTTTGGTTGATTCGAGTTATTTTGATTTTGTTTAAAAGTGGTTGTGGAGGCGTATCCTTCGTAACCACTAGAACATGAGCAATGTTTCCATACGGCTGAAAATATTTTTTGGGTTATTTATGTAGTCTGCAAGTTGTGTCTTCGTTTTTATCACTGTTATTTTGTTACAACAGGCGTTATAATTAGGGACCGGTCAGTTTCTCCAGCCTGGGGGCGAGGGCGGTGGATGTGTAGGGGGATCACCCTGTTTTTGAAATTGGCAGTTGGGGGGGGGGGGGTCATGATGTTTTCAAAATTGCGGTGGGGAGGGGGTCCTTGTGTTTTGGATTGTGATGGAAGAAAAAATTCCTTTACTACAATAGCATATAGCCTTGTCTGAAATGTAGTACATGTAAATATTTCTTCTTGTCCCAGTCTCTTACTTGAATTCTTTAATAATACTTATTAGTTCAAACATAAATATACATATACATATACATGTATTACCTATCTAGCTACCACACTAGTTACAAAACATGTCATGTAAATGGTTGGCTGTTTCACAATCAATGCCTCACTTATATTGCACTTCGGGGCAAAAGTGAACATGAAGGTTTCGTAATGGTACTCTTCATGGATAGTTTTTATAAAAGAAGTTAATCTAAATTGTTCTACTCGTCACTATGAACTTGTCAGAAAGGATTACTACACTTTCTATTTTGGACACTACATTTTATTGACACTACAAATCACCACATCTCATCAGATTCCAGTTTCTATTATACACTAGGTATGACCACCTAAAGTTCTCTAACATACCGGTGACTTTACTATACATGCAATATTAATGACCCTATACCAATGTTATGGGCCATTTTTATGTGACATGGGAAACTCATTTAAAACTTACATTTAGGTTAGCTTTTCGAAGCTTGGAAATATTACCTCAAAGGCTATGAATAACCTAAACGTTGCCTTAATAGAAGCAAAAACCTGCAGATCTGCCAGGGGGAAAACCTCAAGGACTCCCTCATCCCCAGAGGTCACTCGTGCATTCAACCAACAATCAAATGCACCAACAACCTTTTTCAACCTTTTTACTGTCATATTGGTATTAAATTTTTAAAAAATATTTTCACCAAATTCTAATTTGTGATGATATTGTCTTTTAGAAATGTGAAATGTTTGCCAAGATAGTCTAAAATTGCCTTAAACTCCAAATCTCCCCTACCAATGATACTACCAGTAGATGTGCTGACCTTTACATGTATATAATGATGTTATTTAACTTTTTAAGAACATATTTCAACCCTATGTAATTTATAAAGAATAGTTTCTGATACTGGATGGTGCTGTCTTGTAAAGCATGGATTAAGTTATAGCTTGAAAGGGATTTTGTTACAACAGGCGTCATAAATGACCCTTTTAGGGATTTCATAAAGTATTATCTTATTTTACATTATCTTATGTTATGTTATGTTATCTTATCTTATCTTATTCTATCTTATCTTATCACTTCGTCACTAACGCCAACGCTAACTAGTGAGATTATATCGAGATTGATACATTTGTAATACCTCTTTTCGTACACCTTACCAAAATAATAAAATAAAGCACAACATGTACTGATAGAGTGATCTTAAAATGTCGTTATAAAATGTTCTGTCTTATTTTGGGCTAATGGATACATAATGTAAAATAGATAGATTACTAGTGAGAATGGTTCATCTTTTCAAATATTACAAGTTTGTTTCTCTTTGACATACACATATTTCGCTTTCAATTAATTTAGGTCACATCTCCTTATTCGGGTGGCTTCAAAAGAAGACATGAAAGCTGTCAGTGAGTTGACGATAGCTGAAGGTTGGGGTTATTCCGCCGATTATGTAGAGACTATACGTCAGGTCAATCCAGACGGGTTCTTTTTGGCTTTCAAAGGAAGTGAACTTGTGGGTAAGTTGCGCCGAGATGATAAAAGTAGCAATGTTTAATCGTAAGATTGAAAGTTTGCCGAGCGAGACGATAGATTGACACATTTTTATTAAGATCATATTGTGTTAGACGATCTTCTGTTTCAGGTTCATAGATATCTATTGTAAATACTTCAGGTATTGAGTCGTCTGTCAGCACAGCGTGCCCATCAAAGTAAATGACCAAGGTTTAGTCACATATTTTTGCGATGACTTGAACATCGCCCTCTACATGTACATACTGAGAAGACTATATTACAAGTATGTCTTAAAACTTAAAGAAAAGAAATCGACGACGATAGACAATATTAATATAAAGAATGTAAGTTTTAGCTTTATGTCTAAAATAAATATCATCGCCAAAATTCATTTTAGTCAACATGACATCAGCAAACATCGCATGCGATGACAGCAATATATTAATTGAATGTGTGAGACGATAGTGGTTTAGTACAATGCAATACTAGTAGTTGGATTAATCTTTTTTCATTGTCATCGTCTAGGCAAGGGCTAGAGCAAATTGAGCAAATGTTGAGCTCGTGGAGGTTGGATTTTCAAATTCCAAGATTCGAATCATTTGATCTCGCGATCGCGCGATAAGACAGAGAAGTAAATTCTACGACCGTTGGTGGCGCTATTCAATCGACCTACACTCCGCAGCAGCGTCCCGTATATTCTATTTGTATTCGAGTGTGATTCGATCGAGTTAAATATATGTGTTTCTCTGTGTATTATAATTAGATATTGATTAGCGATTCGGGATACTGAAATAATGCTAAACAAGAACTTGACGAAACTTGTTGATGTTGTCTATATTCACGGCGTTATTCAATATTGTTATAGACACCAGAATTGTTGCCTCATGCCGCGCCCTCGATTTAAGCGAGGAATATACGTTTGAGCTGGAGCACGCCAAGCAGCGGAGCGCGTCAGCTGTCGCGAGCGCACTAAGCGTCGATTTTTTCTGCGATTATCATAAAAAAAATGTTTCAATTTTTTAAAAGACCAGAAAATGTACAAGTACATATAATATTTTTAATCATTCCATTTCTGGCCTTATATCCAAAATAACAAATATGTGTAGACGTGTATAATGAGTTTATTAAAATATACTATAAATAAAGAAGTAAGTATGTAAATGTGACTCATAGCTAACTTGGGCCTTTATTACCTGTATGACATCATTATCATTTTCGAGCTTCACCAGAATTGTTGCCTCATGCCCCTGGTCTAGGTTGGCTTTTAAATTTAACTATCGCATCTTTTGTGTCAATGCTTTTATTGACAGGTACAGCATATGCATTCAATCACACAGACGATCTCACTTTCTTTGGAATGTCAATCACCAAACAAGGACACCGAAAGCAAGGCATTCAACGAAGACTGTTTGAACAAGTTTTCAGTCATGCTGGTGACAGAAACATAGGTTTGAATTCTTGTGATGAACATCGAAGAGATGTTAATGTTAAGATAGGTTTTAAACACATCGATTTTGAGACAAAGTTCATGATAGGCAAGGTTGATCATTCTTTACTGTATACGATAAATACCCCTTCAGGTGTTAAAATTACACAACTCGATGAAGTTCCATTTAATAATATTACTGAATATGATGACAAGATCAATCCATTTAACAGAGCAGAGTTTCTTAAAGTTTGGTTGCAAGGAAAGAATGTGTACAGTTTTGTTGCATTAGAAGGAATTGGTAAGAATAGCGTTGTCGTAGGATATGTTAGTGCAAGGCTGTTAGGAGAACAATTTGCTATTTCTCCCATGTATGCTGATAACGTTGCCATTGCAGATTCTTTATTACACACAGTGTTGCTGTCTCTACCAAACTATTGTTCTGTGAGATTGATTGTACCTACTGGTAACAGAGGTAGTTTAGAACTTGCACATAAGTATCACTTGGATAAGGAATTGTTTAACCATCCCCGACAATTTACCAAGAAGATAATTAAAGTTCCACAGGATAAGATCTTTTCCATCTTAGCCCTAGAGAGTATGCTGGCATAGAATGGAATAGAGTAGAAATGAACGAGAAGCAGATAGAGAGACCAGTCAAAATCAAAGAGATAAGAAAACCACTTCTTTTGGTATAAACAAATATAAGTAAATATGCTAGTTCATTAAAAGTGTATTTTTTACAAGTAAATAAAGTATGAATTGATGACAATATTATTTCCTGGAAGGAGAACAATGTTTTGATTTGTAACTCATAATTCTGTATATGTCAACAGTATACGATTAAATATTTCAATGCAAAGGGATGTAATTCACGTGTTAATTGATATAATTATATTCAATGTTAAATGAGTTATTTAACTGAATGATTCCATTATGACTTATTGTAATGTAGATACCAATCAAACACATTGTTGTGCATGAATTTCATTGATCCGAAAGTTTTTTGTTGTATTTAACCGGTTAACCCATTACAAGGAATATATAGGAGAATATTCTAAAAGGATGGAAATAAATACTTCCACCACTATACTTTCTGAAAGCTATACATTTCGTATGGGATAGTGATAACTTTTCAAGCATTGCATTTGATTTATTAAAGATATTACTTATTGTATTTGTCTCTATTGTATTGTTTTATTTTGTGTTTTGGTTATCTAGGTGCACTGAATTTACTATATTGTTAAACTACACGACACTATATGGCATTGTATCGTATTACATTACATTGCTTCATGTATCATATCGTATATCATATCATATCATATCATATATATATATATATATATATATATATATGTATATATATATATATATATATATATATATATATATATATATATATATATATATATATAGTTTTGGTAGTACTGGAACTCTTTCTTGGTTGTAACTCGGAGTTTCACGCATTGTGCGATCAATGATATGATATATATATATATATATATATATATATATATATATATATATATATATATATATATATATATATATATATATCATATCACATTGCATTCAATATGTTGTATTACTGTATTACACGGTACTGTGTTTCATTATATCGTATTGCATTGTATCATTTGCATTGCATTACATTACATTGCATTGTATCGTGTTGTATTGCATAGCACTGTATTGTATTGTATTGTATTGTATTGTATTGTATTGTATTGTATCTATCCTGTTGCCTTATACTATGTCAGTAAGTTTACGGAGAATTTAACCCTTGTATCGAGTAGTTGTGACATGGCCTCTTAGGTAACTATATGACGAAAAGAGTGAGGAGTCAATACTTGCAAAATATTTCCAATATTCCTAGTGTGACTTTGTGAGTCTAAGCTGTTCTTGAAAGAGTTCAGAGTTTGTGATGTGACAACAGAGGCAGGCAAATTATTGCACGAGGTGTAGATTTAGAACATCTAAATTTCTTGAGTTTTAGCCGATGACCTCATGTAACACTGGGTGAGACGAGCCACCGATCGTGGTTTAAATATGACTCAGGGTGATAAGGGTGTAGTGCCGAAAATATGCTTTTATAAAAAAATCAAATTGCATTTTTGCATTTAAGCCCTGATGGCAATAGCCCCATGACAAGTACATATATATACCAAGAGGGTTGATCAGATTGACCGTGATATATAAAAGTGGGTTTGTTTGACTTAATTATCCAGTCAAGGTTTGGCGATTCGCACCAAGAAATATTGGAGAAAATGTTGTTGGTGAAAGGGGAAGTCAAAGCCTTATTGGAAAAGTTTTTCACAGAAATCGATTTTGAGATAATACAAAGGAGATCTAGAGGATCATTCAAAACTCACCCTACTTAATAACTACATGCCTACAAACACGAATATTGTACCGATGAGTGACATATCATTTGAAAGTCTTGTAACGTATGATGGAGACTGTCGACAGTCGCTCGCGCCTCTTTTTCCCTACGTTTTATCTAAACTCCGATCCGGCGCAACACTAGTCTAATCGCAAACTGATATCGAGGGTCGAAGGCCCGAGTGGCCCTCGAGCGGCCCTGCGATTATAGTAGTGTTGCGCCGGATCGGAGTTTAGATAAGACGTAGGAAAAAAAGGCGTGAGCGACTGTCGACAGTCTACGTATGAATATGATGCAAAAATTAACCCTTTTCGAAGAGCAGAGTTTCTGAAAGTGTGGTGTATGGGTAATGATACTTTAAACTTTGCTGCCATGAAGCAAGATGAGAAAGGAAACAGGTCTATCGTCGGTTACATTAATACTCATAAACTTGTCCATGGTTTTGCTGTATTGCCCCTGTACGCTGATGATGCTATAATGGCTGACATATTGTTCAAACAGGCTGTGTTGAATGCCTTGCTTTCGATGTCCTTGTTTGGTGATAGACATTCCAAAAGAAAGTGAGATCGTCTGTGTGATTGAATGCATACTATACCTGTCAATAAGACCATAAACTGAAAGGAGCCGTTTTATGGGGAACATTTGACATATACTTGTTAACGATGAAAAAGGAAGAGTGTGTATGTAACTATCATTATTGCGTTGTATTAAACAACTATCGTCTCACACATTCCATTTATATATATGCCGTCATCGACTGCGATGTTTGCTGACATCTGGGTTGTTTGCAATGAAATCGGTCAAGGACACATTCTTGCACAAAAAGCTGAAGGTGATATTTATTGAACCTAATATGAATTATGCGTCTCCATCACAATGTTTAGTAGCATTTATCCTTTGATAAAGGATTGACCAGAGAATAGTGTTCTTTTGAGTGTGCAGACAGCGATGTCCACATTACCCCTACAAGACGTCAATTGAATCTCGAACTGGTTCACTGCATATGAAGGCACCACTACAGGCGGACTGTTCATTCGTAATCGTTCACGTGATCAGCTGTATATATATGTGTCAGGTGACAACCTTAGCTGGCAGCAAGGACTAGGATTCGAGCAGATACGTAGTGCAGTACTCCAGTCACTGTCAAGACTGCACTTTTGTGGTTCATCGACCTCTGTTCAAGTTAAAGCATGTACGTAGTTTTCGAAATTGCATTATGCTTTTCTTTAATTCTGCATAACCTGTGCATACCATTCGTCAGTGTGTACAGTCAGTCTCTGGGCATGTAACCACTAGTTTTAAACGTAGGGTCATAATTGTGATTTACTATTACGATTACTTTATCACTAATTTGAATACTATCAAGTTCTCAGATTTGTTGTGTCTTGAGTTGTCGTTGGCCAAGCGGTTATTTCAGGTTAATACCACTTACCAAGTACCGATTGTATTTGATGATATCAAGCAGGTATAAAAGGGTGTTGTTCATTTTGATTTGACCGTACCATACAGGTTAATATTTACAAGCTGACGTAGGTTTGTATCGAACCAAGATTGTAGTACTAAGGGTGATACATATACCAGGTAACCTTTCGATGCCGACAATCGTTCGTTGAACAATTGCGATGGTGAACAACTTAATTTTTGTAAAGATTACAAAAACACCAACAATAAGGTGTCAAACGGTTAGGTTTTGTTTGATTCGAGTTATTTTGTTTAAAAGTGGTTGTGGAGGCGTATCCTTCGTAACCACTAGAACATGAGCAATGTTTCCGTACGGCTGTAAATTTTAGTTTGGTTATTTATGTAGTCTGCAAGTTGTGTCTTCGTTTTTTATCACTGTTATTTTGTTACAACAGGCGTTATAATTAGGGACCGGTCAGTTTCTTCAGCCTTGGGGCCGAGGATGGTGGATTTGTAGGGGGTGGGGTGTCACCCTATTTTTTAAATTGGCAATGGGGGTCATGCTGTTTTCAAAATTGTGGATGGGGTGTCAGTGTTTTGGATTGTGATGGAAGAAAAAATTCCTTTTCTACAATGGCATATAGCCTTGTCTGAAATGTGGTATATGTAAATATTTGTTCTTGTCCCAGTTTCTTACACGAATTCCTTAATATTACTTATTCGTTCAAACATAACTATACATATACATATACATGTATTATTACCTAGCTATCACACTAGTTACAGAACATGTCATATAAATGCTTGGCTGTTTCAATCCCAGGGGGAAAACCTCAAGGACTCCCTCATCCCCAGAGGTCACTCATGCATTCAACCAACAATCAAATGCACCAACAACCTTTTTACTGTTATAATGGTATTAAACTTTTCTTAAATATTTTCACCCTATTCTATTTTGAGATGATATTGTCTTTTAATATGTGAAATGTTTGCCAAGATAGTCTAAAATTGCCTTAAACTCCAAATCTCCCCTACCAATGATACTACCATTAGATGTGCTGACTTTTACTACATGTATATGATAGTGCCATTTAACTTTTTAAGAACATATTTCAATCCTGTGTGAGTTATAGAGAATAGTTTCTGATACTGGATGGTGCTGTCTTGTAAAGCATGGATTAAGTTATTGCTTGAAAGGGATTTTGTTACAACAGGCGTTAGAAATTACCCTTTCAGGGATTTCATAATGTATTACGTTATGTTATGTTATGTTATGTTATGTTATGTTATGTTATGCTATGTTATGTTATCTTGTTATCTTTTCTTATCTTATCACTTCGTCACTAACGATAGCGCTACATAGTGAGAGTATATCGAGATTGATGCCTCTTTTCGTACACTTTACCAAAATGAAAAAAATAAAGCACAACATGTACTGATAGAGTGATATTAATCACGTGATTATAAAATGTTCTGTCTTATTTTGGGCTAATGGCTACAGAATGTAAAATAGAAAGATTATTGGTGAGAATGGTTCATCTCTTCAAAAATTACAAGTTCGTTTCTCTTTTACATACATGTATTTCACTTTCAATTAATCAAGGTCACACCTCCTTATTCGGGTAGCTTCAAAAGAAGACATGAAAGCTGTCAGTGAGTTGACGATAGCTGAAGGTTGGGGTTACTCCATCGATTATGTAGAGACTTTACGTCAGGTCAATCCAGATGGGTTCTTTTTGGCTTTCAAAGGAAGTGAACTTGTCGGTAAGTTGATAAAAGTAGCAATCAATGTTAGTTAGATTGAAAGTTTGCCGAGCGAGACGATAGATTGACACATCGTTATTAAGATCACATCGTGTTAGACGACCTTCTGTTTCAGGTTCATAGATTTTTATTGTAAATACTTCAGGTATTGTGTAGTCTGTCATCACAGCGTGCCCGTCAAAGTAAATGACCAAGGTTTAGTCACATCTTTTTGCGATGACTTGAACATCACCCTCTACACGTACATACTGAGAAGACTATATTACAAGTATATCTGAAGAAGAAATCGATGTAGATACCTAGACAATATTGATATTAAAAAAATGTCACTTTTAGCTTTATGTCTAAAACAAAAATCATCGCCAAAAATTCATTTTAGTTAACATAACATCAGCAAACAGCGCATGCGATAACAGCAATATATTAATTGAATTTGTGAGGCGATAGTGGTTTAGTACAATGCAATACTAGTACATGTAGTTGGATTAATCTTTTCATTTTCATCGTTTAGGTTGGCTTTCAAAATTAACTTTCGTATCTTTTGTGTCAATGCTTTTATTGACAGGTACAGCATATGCATTCAATCACACAGACGATCTCACTTTCTTTGGATTGTCAATCACCAAACAAGGACACCGAAAGCAAGGCATTCAACGAAGACTGTTTGAACAACGTTTCAATCATGCTGGTGACAGAAATGTATGTTTGAATTCTGCTGGTGAATACCGAAGAGATGTTAATGTTAAGATTGGCTTTAAACACATTGATTTTGAGACAAAGTTAATTAGTGGCCAGGTCGATCATTCTTTAGTTCCTACGATAAATACCCCTTCAGGTGTTAAAATTACACAACTCGATGAAGTTCCATTTAACTATATTACCGAGTATGATAAAGGGATCAATCAATTTAACAGAGCAGAGTTTCTGAAAATTTGGTTGCAAGGAAAGAATGTGTACAGTTTTGTTGCATTAGAGGAAGGTATGGGTAAGAATGACCATGTCGTAGGATATGTTAGTGCAAGGCTGTTAGAAGAAGAATTTGTTATTTCTCCCCTGTATGCTGATAACGTTGCCATTGCAGATTCCTTATTACATACGGTGTTGCTGTCTCTACCAAACAATTGCACTGTGAGATTGATTGTACCTACTGGTAACAAAGGTAGTTTAGAATTAGCACATAGGCACCACCTACATAGGGAATTGTTTACCTGTACCCGACAATTTACCAAAAAGATCATAGAAGTTCCACAGCATAAGATATTTTCCATCGTAGCCCTAGAGAGTATGCTGGCATAGAATGGAATAGAGTAGAAATGAACGAGAAGCAGATAGAGAGACAAGTCGTGGAATACATATGATACAAATATAGTTTAGAATTCTAGAAATCAGACAGATAAGAAAACCATTTCTTGTAGTCTAAAGAAATATAACTTTAATGAAACTTTGATTACTGAGTAAATATGCTAATATTGTCATTAAAAGTGTTTTTTTACAAGTAATTTTTATAAGTATGAATTGATGACAATATATTTAATGGAAGGAGCATTTTTTTTATTTGATACTTTATAATCCTTGATATGTCAACAGTGTACGATTACATATGTCATTAGAAAGGGATTTAATTGATATAACTACGAATTTTAATATTTTTACGAGTCACACATTGTGAACAATTGTGTCAAGTAAATATTATCTTGCAATGACAAGAAGACGCATGTAAGGTCACTTTGATTAATGAGACAGAGCAATAGGTCAGGTCATGTTTTCCTATTTTAATAAGTAGAAGTCATAGGTGTCACAACAAGTAATAAATTGTACCTCAAATGACTTTCAACAGCTGTTTTAAGTAAAGAACGTTCTAGAATAACTTTATTTCTGAATTGAATTAACTGTATTAATGAATACTTTCTAAACAAGGATAAGGGAGTGAATTTTGCTGTAAACAACTTGTTTGTTAACCATATTTGTATTACGGAATGAACGTTAGTTTAAATAAAATGTTGGTGACGTATACGGTTGAAGCACAATGGAATTCATCTCAAAAATACTTGTTAGATTGCTGGGAGGCCTTGAGGGAGGAATGCGCTCCGTGAGCTGAACTTCACAGAGACAAAGACATTCCAAGGAACTAATCACAGTTACTTTGATTCCCGGCTGCAACTAAATTGAGGAGTTCAACTGAATCGCTCCTATTGCTGCAAATCGTATATGTCATTCGATCCAAAAGTAATATTGTGAGTCCTTTGTGAGGTTTTCCACAGAATTCGTGTCTTGAGATTCTGGTACCTCTGAGACGGTCTGAGAGCGTTGAGTTTAGCCCTTGGATTTGGTTAATAGCTTTACCACGAAAGACAAGTTGGTAACAGTATCAAATGAGTTATTTAACTAAATGATTTATAATGACCTATTCTAATCTAGATATCAGTCAAACACATTATTGTATATGAATTTCATTGATCCGAAAGTTTTTGTTGGAAAGCCCATTATATACAAAAGAGAACATTGTAAAAGAATGAAGATACATTTTTCCACCACTACACATTCTGAAAGCTACATTGGTACTTTTTCAAACATTGCATTTAATTAATTAGAGATATTACTTATTGCATTGGTCTCTACTATATTGTTTTATGTTGTGTTTTGGTTATCTAGGTGCACTGAATTTACTATATTGTTAAACTACACTACACTATGGCATTGTATCGTATTACATTACATTGCTTCATGTCCTAACATATGTCATACCATACCATATTATATCGTATATCATAATTATAATATAATATATCATGTGGTATATTATCATATCATATCATATCATATCATATCATATCATATCATATCATATCATATATCATATCATATCTCAAATCATATCATATCATATCATATATCATATCGTATCATATATCATATCATATCATATCATATCATATCATATCATATCATATCATATCATATCATATCATATCATATCATGGCTTTGATAGTATCTCCAAGTATAGTTTAGAGCTAAATGTGAGATTTCAGATTTCTCCTTACAAAGGCCACACCTATTTGTAAAGAAATCTCCTACGAACTCTGAAGTCGATTGTCAATGTTACTTCAATGGATTCAGTTTATCAGTTTATACAAGAATGATTTGTTTTGTGTCTCGAAAGGCTCGGGGGGGGGGGTGACCGTCATTCTTTACATTTTTGAGGGGTTGTTTGTTTCGAAAAGGGTTCGGGGGAGGGGGGGGTTCAGTCTATTTCAGTACAAAACAAAACAAAAACCCACCGGCTCAAACCCCCCCCCCCCGGCCGTAAAATGTGAACGTTAACTCAGGAATAAAGAACAATATACAATGTACAAAGGTTAATTAAACTGTTCCACATATATACAAGAATTGAATTTTTAATTTGTTGTGTTACCGCCTTAATTGCCTAAATCGGCAAATTTAGTTTGTATTACTGCCACCATTCACAAATGATTATTAAAAGTGTCGGGAGTTTTTAAGTACTGGTCTAGTCTAATTTCAAAGTCAACAACAATGACGATGGGAAAACATGAATGTTCTTTGTATCAATGTATGTTTCAAATTTCATATAATCTGGTATATATGTAATCTGGTATATATGTTAATGGTAATAAAGGGATATACGAATACAAATTCTTACGAAAGGCACTCAGTTTACATCTGATTGAAAGTGTCGGCTTACTACAACTTACATGTGGCACACCCATGTCATCGTTGGCTGCGCTGTCGCTTGACTTCGGTCAACAGTGCCAAGTTAAGATGGCCAACGGAGACGGAGTCAAGTTTTAGCCTCTTACTTTATCCATCCAGGCATCATCGACGTCAGGACAAGGCATTTAAAATGGCACTTTGTGCACGTGTGCGATCTCTATTTCAAGTCACACCTGTCAAACGTGTTCGATCATGCCTGCTGCCAGGTACTGCTAGCCGTAGGCCAACGGTTACGGCGGCGACACCAACATATCAGGCATCGCCACAGAGATTCTTGAGCTGTTCACCGACCATGTATTCTAATGAACCAATGTATGTATATACCATCCTCAATTCTAAGTCAAGAATCAATGCGTGTATGCCTTTTTACAATTGGCATAATTTAGTTATTTTTAGTAGATCATCCATGAAAGCACAAGTGCAAGACCTCTTTGATGGTATCACATCATATCATAATATCAACTACGGCTGGGTAAAGCTAACACCCTAGAAGCTGTTCAAAGGTCAACCAAGTTGACCTCAGTTCATTCCAGGTAACTATATGACGAGTAGAATGAGGAGTCAATACTTGCAGAATATTTCCAATGTTCCCAGTGTGACTTTGTGAGTCTACGCTGTTCTTGAACGAGTTCAGAGTTTGTGATGTGACAGGCAGGCAAATTATTGCACGAGGTGTAGATTTAGAACATCTAAATTTCTTGAGTTTTAGTCGATGACCACTTGTAACATTGGATGAGACAAGCTGCTGATCACGTGGTTTCAATATGACTCAGGGTGATAAGGGCCTAGTGCCGAAAATGTGCTTTTGGCCTTTTTATCAAAATTACATGCCCTGATGGCAATGAACCCAAATAAACCCATAACAAGTGCATGAATATATCAAGAAGGTTGATCAGTTTGACCGTGCCATACAAAATAGGTTGGTTTGAGTTTTATTCAGTCAAGGTTTGGTGATTCGTACCAAGACCGCCGTAAAGTGGTACCACGTAAGTGCTCGACGCGACATCCTTATGGCGAATAGCAGAGATGGTGAATAACCAGATTGCTGTCATGCGCCTAAGATTTGGGTGGTTCGAGCTAGTTTGATTTACAAAGAAAATGGTTAAAGGCGTTTTATCCCTTCTAACCACGAGATCGAGAATCCTTCGTTCAGTTCTCGGGTCGGTCACTCGAACACGAGGGTACCACATTCGAAGCTTTTAACCACATTATCAGTATCGTTGGGTGTCGTTTGCTGCATTTATAATACTCCCCAGCCGAATACGTTAATAATCTAAAAAGATGAAACACATTCTGTACTGATAGGGTGATATCAATGATTTGATTATCAAAAGTGTTGTCTTATTTTGGGCTAATGGGTATAGATTGTAAACTAGAGAGTTTACCGATACTCTAGCTAAGATGGCATGCCCTTTCACTTGCTTACATATTGCACTTTGATTAATTTAGGTCACATCTCCTTATTCGGGTGGCTTCAAAAGAAGACATGAAAGCTGTCAGTGAGTTGACGATAGCTGAAGGTTGGGGTAATTCCACCGATTATGTAGAGACTTTACGTCAGGTCAACCCAGATGGGTTCTTTTTGGCTTTCAAAGGAAATGAACTTGTGGGTAAGTAGAGCCAGAGATAAGTCTTAGACTAGTAGACGTTGGAGAGAGATCTTTCTCCAACGTCTGTGGATAAATAAAGTAATGTTAGTAAAATGTTGTCGAGTCATACCATAAAATTGAAGCATTGTTATTTTTCTTGTTGTCGAGCTAGAAGACCGTCTGTTTTAGGTTCACGGTTTTCTATTGTAAATATATGTGTTGAGTCCTCTGTCATCATAATGTGACATTCATACTAAATTATTACAGTCGCAACCTTTGAAGTGACTTGAACATCGCCCTCTGTACTCGTAGAAGTCTACACTTCTCTGGTCTACCTTAAACAAAGGACAAGTCAGACTGGACAATATCCAAAGTGTCAATGTCTAAGACAGTGGGTCTTGTAACGCGATCACTTCAAAATTAAATGTTGTATTCTTTGTGTCTACTATGATTTATTGACAGGTACAGCGTGTGCATTTAATTACACAGACGATCTCACTTTCTTTGGAATGTCAATCACCAAACAAGGACATCGAAAGCAAGGCATTCAACGAAGACTGTTTGAACAACGTTTCAGTCATGCTGGTGACAGAAACGTGGCATGCAATTCTTCTGATGAACACCGAATAAACGTCCTTCATAAGATTGGTTTTAAGAAAACTGAGATGGAGATGAGGTTAATGATAGGCCAGGTCGATCATTCTGTACTGCCCAAGACATCTGTACCTGCAGGTGTTAGCATTGTAGAACTTGATAAAGTCCCATTTAATAATATTACTGAATATGATGACAAGATCAATCCATTTAACAGAGCAGATTTTCTGAAAATATGGTTGCAAGGAAAGAATGTGTACAGTTTTGCTGCACTAGAAGAAGGAATGGGTAAGAATGGGCGTGTCGTTGGATATGTTAGTGCAAGGCTATTAGAAGAAGAATTCGCTATTTCTCCCCTGTATGCTGATAACGTTGCCATTGCAGATTCTTTATTACATACAGTGTTGCTGTCTCTACCTAGCAAGTGCAAAGTCAAATTGACAGTCCCTGCTGGCAACAAAGGTGGCTTAGATTTAGCACATAAATATTGTCTTAATAGGGTGTTGTATAACCTTATCCGACATTTTTCCAAAAAAGTCGTGGAAGTTCCGCAGGATAAAATCTTTTCCATCGTAGCCCCAGAAACTATGCTAGCATAGAATCGAATAAAGTATAAATGAAGAGTAACAGATACATCGATAATAGAGCCAACGTAACACATAGTATATGCAAATTCAATCAAGTTGTTTATCCACTTCCCAGCCATCTATCGAAACATATTATGCTAATTTACTACTTAACAGATACTTTATGTGCGAGCAAACATACTTCTGATTTTCATACCTTGTCAATAACTCTGACCGGTCAACCTAATGTCGCTCACCCAGGACCAATAAACTTTAATAAATATATCAACACTCAGCACTCTGTGACAGTCTCGTTTGGTAGCCTTTCTATCTAACAATTCAATAGATTCACGTGGCCACTGACTAAGGATCGCCAACTTAGGAATCGGTTTACCAAAGCAATTAGGGTCAAGATTGCATTATATAAAGGCGGTAACCGTAAGACACAATGAAACTAACTCACCCAAATATAAAAAATTGAGGTAAGAAAAGTGACATATACAATGTATATTTATGGTTAATTATTAAGTAATTAGCGCATGTTGATGTAATAAACTGTCATTTGAGCTGTAGGATCAAAACCTGAAAAACTGATCATCTATTAACTTCTCAAAACTTCTTTTATTTTACTTATCTTGTCTGTGATTTATAACCTTCAGTAATTCCTCTTGGAATTATGTGTTCGACTAAATATTCTATCACTAATATTATGGCAGTTTTAAATCACAAAAGTGTCAGCAACTTTAAATGTGAAATTTTGCATAATGACTTGGCAGATTTTATTATGACAAGTGTCGGCGTTCTGTACAAGCAATTATTTAAATTAGACTACACGTTTTACAACCATGTCACCGTTGGCTGTGCTCTCCCGGCCCTGGATTACGGTCAACAGTGCGAAGTGCAAAGGCAAACTGGGTAATCGCATTCAAAATGGCACTTTGTGTACCTGTGCGTTCACTATTTCAAGTCAGACATGTCAAATATGTGCGACATTGTATGCTGCTACGTACAACGGCGACACTAATATGTGAAACATCGTCAACGAGGCCTTACAGCTGTTCACGGACCCTGTATTCAAATCAAGTAACGTATGTATATAGACGAGATATTACTTACATTTACTAGTAATCCGAGGTCAGTCCATAGATAACTAAGTACAAACCTTACCTAATGTACATGTAACAGCATTTTAAGGTTGACCACAAAACATCGTCTCCTTTGAGTTGTTTCGATATGTTGACTTTAGACACATGTATTATATTTCATGCCAAATGAATACTACTGTACTAACTTTGATAGTATAGTGTAGGTATGCCTACGTGCAGTACTTGTGTTTCGACAAGGGAAATCAACGGCAAGCAAGCACTGACTGCATTGCTCATTTATGGGCTGTTTTCATCTGTGTCTGTGATAGCTCTCAAATCAATGCAGAATCTTATTATATATCAAGTGGGTAATGTGATTTGAAAGTACTCACATAAGCTGATTGGTCACAGGGAGGAGTGATATGATCACGTACGTCAAACTCTTTGATTCTTCAACTGTGAACGCCCCGGCCCCCGACGTCTAAAAACCGAACGCATGAAGTGTGATATGGTTTACATAATAGGATTTACATTCGTGTATTCTGAGGATGGATTTGGTTTGGATGGGCGATGTGTTGAACTTATGGGTACTAAGGCCTCCTATCAAATGCATAATGTGGGCGAGAGCTATCTCAGTCAAAATAAGCAACATACATAGGCTAGCCCTTTTACACACACACACACACACACACACACACAAATAAATAATATATATATATATATATATATATATATATATATATATATATATATATATATATATATATATATATATATATATATATATATAGTTTTGGTAGTACTGGAATTGTTTCTTGGTTGTAACTCGAAGTTTAACGCATTGTGCGATCATCAGTTGTCTGATGATCGCACAGTGCATGAAACTCCGAGTTACAACCAAGAAAGAGTTCCAGTACTACCAAAACTATTGCGCTCTGCCACTGCGGTATAGAGCACTGTCTTAGCAGATTGATACTCACCGAGTTATATATATATATATATATATATATATATATATATATATATATATATATATATATATATATATATATATATATATATATATATATATATATATATAAGAGCAAACATCACAGTTTGCATCTCTAAACTACCATGTCGTTCATATTTATATATTATATTGCACATTCTGAACTTGTGATAAGCATCATCTTATTCAAAGTCTCTGCCTCGTATTCTCGGATAGAGGAATAGATAATCACTGATATATGTATCTATTTTGTTCATTTAGATCAAATATTCAGGTTCGAATTGCTCGGAAAGAAGATACTAAAATAGTCAGCGAGTTGGCAAACGCCGAAGGCTGGGGGTACTCCGCTGACTACGTAGAAACTTTACGCCAGGTCAATCCCGAAGGGTTCTTTGTAGCTTCGAAAGGTGACGAAGTTGTTGGTAAGTGTTTTTGCAGATGACACACAGAATACTCAGAATACACTCGGGGCATTCCAAACCACTCACCCTCCCAATTCTGTCACTTTGTTGTGGGAGGTCTTGGTGACTACAAGATCTTTTCAGATATTATTTGTATATAGTATGCTAATACCAGATTTAAAATGTTCTACAAAAAATGTTTGCACATATTTAGTAAATTTGACCAAAACTGTCATTTTTTGACTTTTTAAACCCAAAATTAACATTTTTGACAAGAATCTTGAGGTGTTCAAGATCTTGGTAGATATTTATTGCTCATTGTATCATTATAATAAACATGGATACTTGTAAAAAAAAAAATTAATATTAAATATTTGGTGAATTGCCATTTTTTCACCCAAAATCAACATTCTTGATAAAGGTCTCCAGTCTACAGGATTTTAGTTGATATCTTTTAACTTATAGCAATCAAATACTGAAAATGAACATTTTTATGGAAAATAATTACATATATCTAGTAAATTTGTCATTTTTGGGTGAAAAAACTCAAAAAATGCCATTTTTGGTCAAATTACTAGATATATGTAATTATTTTCCATACTATTATATTTATCCCTGTCCCATTTCCACTTTTTTCAAATTTCTTTTGAATAGTTATTTAATTTGATAGTAATTCTTAAGCTCGATGGACTGGGTATGAAATTAATTTCGATTCTTTCCCATTGGTAAATTAATTTGAAAGTGTATATCACATGTTACTGTAATAAACAACACTTACATATGTCACGTCTTTCAGGTTCTGGATATGCTTGTAACCACACAGATGATCTCTGTTTCTTTGGGCTAGCAATTACTAAACAAGGTCATCGCAAACAAGGGGTTCATACCAAACTTATTGAAGAACGCCTCAAGTATGCAGGGGATAGGAACCTCTGTGTAAATTCTGCAGGTGAACACCGTAAGGAGAGAAGTCTTCAACTTGGTTACAAATGTATTGATTTTAACATTGAAGGCATGATAGGTCAAGTGTCACATTCAATCCTGAAGTCAAGTGATATTGTGCCACCAGGTATCACAATTTTACCAATTAACGAAGTTTCATTTGACAGTGTCATAGAGTACGACGGAAATATAAATTCATTTCAAAGAGCAGAATTTCTCAAAATTTGGTGTAAGGGAAAGAATGTGTCAACTTTTGTGGCCGTTAAGGAAGGGGGTGTAGTGGTAGGATATATAAATGTTAGGCCATTACAAGAAGATTTCACAATTTTACCATGGTATGCTGACGACGTATTCATTGCAGAATCCCTATTACTCACCTTGTTGAAGGCACTACCCAACAATTGCACAGTAAGAGTACATGTCCCTTCATCCAATAAAGCTGGTTTAGACCTCGCTAAAAAATATCAACTTAATGGAAAATTCTATACCCTTACCCGTCAATACACAAAACATGTCGTGACTGTTCCAGTTGAAAAAATATTTTGCATTGCAACGCCAGAGGTCATGCCAGCATAGATTCATAATTTTGATTTGGTACAGATAGATTTATCTAGCATATAGGCAAGCTTTCGATTCCCACGTATAATACAAGAAAAGGAATATGAAAGAGGAAGATAATTACCATAAACCTTAGGGTTAACCATTTTTAATTTGTTTCTCATTGAAACCCCTTATAAATTATAGGTCAGACGGTTAGTTAAAAAAAAACCCGAGAAATAAGAAAGCTTGTGTCACCACCGGAATAACTTTACAATTTCTGTGTCTTTAAAAAGACTAGATGTTAATTGTCGTATAGTTGACACGCGTTTCCCTGAGCAAATGAAGTCATTACCATATCGGAGTTTGTGCTCATAGTCCGCTATTTGAAAAGGGTAGACATTTGGATTTCCCATGTAAAGATAGTCCAACGTGTCTGTATATCATTGAAAACAAAACTGTTTTGTTATTGGTTTGTTCTTATGAGCTTAGAAAAAAGTATATTTCCTACAATTTATACAGAAAAGCT